>NW_026652289.1:95904718-96062057 GCF_009828535.3 Hylobates moloch | reverse complement strand
AACAGCTGGCCAGGCACAGTGGCTCACGCCTGTAATCCCAGCACTTTGGGAGGCTGAGGTGGGCAGATCACTTGAGGTCAGGAGTTCGAGACCAGCCTGGCCAACATGGCAAAACCCCATCTCTACTGAAAAAAAAAAAAAAATTATCTGGACAAGGTGGCGAGCACCTGTAATCCTAGATACTCAGGTGGCTAAGGCAGGAGAAGCGCTTGAACCTGAGAGGCGGAGGTTGCAGTGAGCCAAGATGGTGCCACTGCACTCCAGCCTGGGTGACACAGCAAGACTCCATTTCCAAAAAAAAAAAAAAAAAAAAAATTAGCTAATAGAATTATTATTGAAAATTTAAGTTGCAATAAATATTTACAATATAATCCCATTTTTTGTAAAAAACGAGAGTATGTGTAACATGTATACATTAGTATAAACAGTGCAAAGTCTGGAAGGATATATACAAAATTGTTAACAGGGTGGGTGGTGTTTGGGGAAGTAGAGGGCATGACAGCTGGAGACAGAGACACTTTTACTTCTTCCCATAAATACTTATGTACTGTTTAAATGTGCTACAAAGGCACGTATCACTTTGCTAATTTAAGAACACCCTACACATGAATTTATTTTTTGAGATAGGGTCTTGCACTGTTGCCCAGGTTCAAGTGCAGTGGTGTGATCACAGCTCACCGCAGCCTCAAGCTCCTGGGCTCAAGCCATCCTCCCCTCAGCCTCCCAAGTAGCTAAGACTAGAGACATGTGCCACCATGCCCAGCTAATTTTTAAAATTTTTTAGAGATGGGGGTCTACGTTTCCAATACTGGTCTTGAACTCCTGGACTCAAGCGATCCTCCTGCCTCAGCCTCAGAAAATGAAATTACAGGCATGACCCACCATACCTGGCCCCTATAAATGAATTTCTGAAAAGCTTTGCTTTAGGCTATATAATACTTCACATCAGACTGAAAGGTTTAGGGGCTGAATAGTTTTGTGGTATCTCCTGAATCTGATTTTATAATGTAATTTCTTTGTAAGTATTGTTATGTATTTCTTGAAAATTAGTAGTAGTGATAATAAAATGTCAACAAAACCAAGTTTGACTAGGTTTTATACTGTTCAGCATTATTTAGTGAGGTAGAGTGGTTCTTATTACATTTGCTGACCCATTAAGTTCAAAATATTTAATACTCTATTTTCAATGGCTTTCTTGGTTAATACCACCAAACTGAAATGTCAGGTTTCAAGTACATATATATAACATCTAGTATGTGAATACTTAAGCTGAAACAAGGCGAAAACAAAATATATTTAACAAAGGATTGGAATTCACAAAGCATTTTAAGTACTCACTTGAAAAATGTTCTTGGTCAACACCATTACTACTTCCCATTATGTTACAGAACTGTGTATTCGTTATCAAATTGTGCATCCCAAGAATTGCTATATAGAAAAAGAAAGTTTTTATTGTTTTAAACATGAAGAGTTTTACAACTAAAAATTTCTATCAATAATTTTAATATTCTCTGGACCTTTTCCTATAAATTACAGATCACATACCCACACAGAAGAACAAAATGATTAAAAATCACCCATAATCTCATTTTCCTCAATACTCTTATTATTTTTCCCCACATTTCTAAATTTACATTTCCCCACATTTCCAAATTCAGGGTTGGAGGCAGCCAAATCCTGAACATAAATCTATGCTTAGCTCCATCTAGTGGCTAAGAGAGAAAATGGGAATGATCTATTTTTGCCGTTCATTAATTTTACAAGGTTTCTAGGAACATAATATGACAAAAAGCAGATTTGCAACTTAACCTTCATATTTTAATGTGTGTTAATCTCATGTCATTAATTTACATTTGGACTGTAGTTAAGAGTAGAATACTAAAGTATCAGGTTCTCGTATGTAAGAATATGAACACCCTTCAAAAATGACACTTAGGAGGAAAAACAAATTTGGTTTTAGTTTTTGATGCCCTTTTGCACAAATAATGCAGAAGTCAGAGGATGTCCTTGGCTCATTCCACTCTGATGAATGTACTGTTTACAGATCTGTCAGTCCTCAGTCCCTCAACCCATAAGACTCCTGCTCTGGCTGTGGCATCACACTTTGACTTGTCCCTTTCCAAGGTCCTTCCCAAAGAACCATCAGTGCTACATTGAAATTTATTAGTTCTTGGGGTTATTTGGTTTGAAGAACTCCCCATGCACCACACTTTTCTATCTAGGAAAGTAGACTGTACATGGGTAGGGAGGGGAAGATACTCGTCTAGATAAGAAATTGGCAATAATGAAAATAGAGAGGTTTGGAGTGTTTCATATACACTTCAGAAAAGTTGGGAAGGTGGTGAGTATAGCTCAGGACTGACTGTTTCAATCTACTTTCTAGTTACTCATCTCTCGGTCTTCTGATAAAGCAGGTCAGCAGTTGACCCTGAAGACTCTTTTTCGGTGTTCAGATGGGACAGCTTCTAGCTGAGCACCAGCTGATGAAAGATTTTTAGAAAGACTTTCAAATATGACAACGTGGGAAAAGATGTCGAACAATACATTCTCTTAATATAAACATTTCGCTATTGAGAGTATTTAGAGAAATGAAACTCTTTATGTCAGCTTTATCGTGTAAAATATAAAGCCAAATATGTGGTTACTGATTCAACAGGACTTGCTAGGTAAAGCAAACATTTGTATAATGTATATAGGTATGTGCTGGTATTTCCCACTCCACCCCACACTTATTCACAAATTAACTTGTTTTAGGTGATACCTGCGAGGTCACACAATTCTGTATCAGAAGCACTTGTCAAAGCTTCTTCTAATTCTGGATCAAGAGACACTTTTTCTTCTGTAAAAGTCTGTACAGGTTTCTGTTTGGGGATAAATATTTTCCCTGTAAAATAAAGCACTTTGTTAATTCCACTACTACTGCTATTAACTCATTACCATTTTATCCTTGTAACCAAAGCATGTACAACTGAACCTGAAGGAAAAGATTAACATCGACAGTAATTTTGTTTTATCTCTGACATAGATTTTTAAGTTTCCAGTGTAATATTTTGGCTGTAAAAGTTGGAAAGAAAAGGTCAACTGAGAAATTTTTCATCTGTGGAAATAAAAATGGGCTCTTTTTAGAGTAATTGCGAGTTGCTTTACGAATACTGAATCAATCAATAAATGAAGGAATAAATAAAAAACCTATAAAACTTTAAAGAGATTAAAAAAAAAAACCAGAATCCAATTTCCTTTTTTTTTTTTTGAGATGGAGTCTCACTCTGTCGCCCAGGCTGGAGTGTAGTGGCGTGATCTCGGCTCATTGCAACCTCTGCCTCCGGGTTCAAGTGATTCTTCTGCTTCTCAGCCTCCTGAGTAGCTGGGACTACAGGCGTGCACCACCCCACCCAGCTAATTTTTGTATTTTTAGTAGAGACGGGGTTTTGCCATGTTGGCCAGGCTGGTCTCAAACTCCTGCCCTGAGGTGATCCACCCGCCTTGGCCTTCCAAAGTGCTAGGATTACAGATGTGAGCCACCGCACCTGGCCCCAATTTCTTATTATTAACCAACAAACTGTTATTGTCACATGGGGGATAGCAGACACAATTATGATTCTAGAAACTCAAATTCTGATTACAAACAAATTTCTATGTCCTGAGTGGTATTCTGAAATTTTTGGTCACTATTCCTCTAAGCCTCAATGTACACAAACAAGGTTAGCTGTTAAGAAACTAGTTACTCTAGAAACCTAAAGACTTTGTCATATGAAAATCATGTTTATGACCATATGTTCCATGCAAGATTGAAAATATGAAGGGAATGGAAAAATGATAATAATTGTAACTGCAGCACTAGCTGACCAAACAAGATGTACTCACACAACTTGGGTTACTACGCTTGCATAGAACAGAATACCCAATTAAAGTTGGTTTAAACTGGTGCTTCAAAAGCTCTGATGTGCATGTTAGTCACCAGGGGATCTTATTAAAGTGTAGATGCTGATGCAGCAGGTCTGACTGGGGTCTGAGTTTCTGCATTTCTACCCAGACTTCCAGATGATGCTGATCCACAGACCACTCTTAAAGCAGTAAGAGTTCAAACAACATGAAGTTTTATTATCTCACTTCATAAGCCCACAGGAAGGTGGTTCTAGGGTTGGTTTAGCAGCTCACTGTTGACATCAAGGATCCAGGTTCCTTTGTTTTTCTCTTTGGCCATTCTCAGTGTGGAGGCCTTTGTTCTTAGGCCTTCACAGTCTCAAGATGACCTTTATAGCACCAAGTATTATGTCCCCACACAATAAAGCCAGAACAGGAAGGAGTACTTTCTCAATTGCCAACTTTTTTTTTTTTTTTTAAGGCTAGTCAAATGAAGCAGTGGGAGTAGAGATGGAACAAAGAAATCTGTAACTGGTTGTGATCAATTAGCTGTAAATACCACTGCACTTGGACCAGCCTCAACTGTCAACTTTTGCAAGAAATCCTGCCCTGTAGATTTTTCCTCTGGTCTATGCCCCAGCGGCAAGGGTGGCTAGGAAAGCAAGCATCTGTGAATGGTTGTTCAATGGGCAACTATAGTGTCTGTCCCAAACTGAAACCAAATAAAGTACTTCTGTATTCCCTTAATTCCCTGAACATTTCACTATAGCTACACTTAGACATTCTGCACATGTGTTTGCCTTTTGCTTGCTTTTCAAGGGGATGCTCTATGTTCTGTTCATCCCTGCATCTTTGCCTAGAACACAACAGGCAATCCAATTTGCTGAATAAACAATTTGGTGATCACCTTTAGTCCAATGGCCCCATTTCATAAAGTGTAATTTAAATACATGGGCTCAAAGTCACACAGCAGAGCTAATACTAGAACACAGGTTGCCAAACTCTTAAGGCCAGGGCTTCGGTGCTTTTTCCAATTAACTGGTGGCTTACAAACTTGATTTTTTTTTAGCAACAGACTTTTTCCCCTCAAACAAATGCCCACCTATATGGTGGTATGTATAACTGATCTTAGTATCAAATTTTGGAATTCTGGTGATTAATCTTTTATTATTGGTTCACAAGTAAAGAGAAATCCAAATCATTATGTCCTGATAATTCCATACTTTTCATAGTGGTTGAGGTTTCAATTAAAGTGGTATACATTTCAGGGGGGCATAATTTTAATTGCCATTTCAGGATCATTACATTTTCCTGAGCTCAATCTACCAGTATTTTCAACTGTGTATGGCAGTAGTTCTAAATGTTATACGCACAGTGGCTTCACTGTGAGAGCTTTAAAAAATTCTCATGTCCAAGCCCCACTCCAGAGATGCTGGTTTAGTTAATCTTGTATGCTGCATGGGCAGCTGAATTTTTTAAAGCTCTCCAGGGATTTTGATGCATAGCAGCCAAGGTTGACAGCAACTGGATTATGGTATTCACTGACTAAACAAAACTATACGAGCTACTCGCCACAAAATGATCAGTATGTGAGGTAATATGTATGTCAAATTTAATTTAGCTATTCCACAATGTGTACATGTAAAAAAAAGTCACACACTATAAACAACACAATTTTTACTTGCTAACTAAAAAAAAAACTACACAAGCTATCAAATAGCTGCCCATGTCTTATTTGAGGGACCGATGGAATCTAAAGTATCATAAAAATCTAAGATGCTTATTTTTTATAATCCTTATCCACATTCCTTAAGAGGCATTATTCGTATCTAATTTCTCCCCATATATAAATTTTTGCTAATGCTTATAAATACAAAATGAATCTCAGTAGAAAAATCAGTAAGGCAAAACAAAACTCCCAAGGACCTAGTAAAATTTTTCTGTCATATAGAATTTTGCTTGATTTCATAGAGTTCTGACATAGCTTGGCACCTCTTCTGGCACTCCTCTTTATATAATTTTTCTGTCTGTAGAGATTTTTGCTATAGAGGTATTTAGCTTGTACAATATTGTGTTTTTTAAAATACAAAAAGTAATTACTTCATATTTTCTTCCAGGTTAGTAGAACACTAATACACTGTAATAAGTTATCTTTTAATGCATATATACAAAGCTTAGTTATAGAAAAGTGGAAGTAAAGAAATTAATTTTGTAAGAAAGGATAAACTAGGAGGACCTCAGTTTAGTATTATGAATACAAAACTTAAGGGGCTCTCAGCAAATTAATTTATAGATTTATACAATCCCTTGCAAAATCTGTTTTTTTTTTTTTTTATAGAAAGTGACAAGCTGATCCTAAAACTCATATGGAAACCCAGAATAGCCAAGAACACAGTTGTAAGACTTACACTTCCCAATGTTAAAATTTAATGCCAAGCTACTATAATCAAAACGGTGTTGGTGTACTAGAAAGACATTTAGATCAATAGAATATAACCAAAAATCCAGAAATAAACCCTTATACTTATGGTCAAGTGATTTTCTACAGGAATATCAAAACAATTCAATGGAGAAAGAACAGTGTTTCAACAAATGGTACTAAGACAACTGCACAGTCACATGCAAAGTTTTTTGTTTTTGGTTTTTTTCTTTTGAGACAGTCTCTCACTCGGTCACCCAGGCTGGAGTGGGGTGGTACAATCTCAGCTCAAGCCAACCTCTGCCTCCTGGGTTCAAGCGATTCTCGTACCTCATCAGCCTCCCAAGTAGCTGGGACTACTAGTAGACAGGGTTTTGCCATGTTGCTCAGGCTGGTCTTAAACTCCTGACCTCAAGTGATCCACCTGCCTCGGCCTCCCAAAGTGCTGGGATTGCAGGTGTGAGCCACCACTCCTGGCCCTCATATGCAAAGCTGAATCCTTACCTCATATCATACTCAAAATAGATTATAAACCTAAATGGGCTGGGCATGGCGACTCATGCCTGTAATCCCAGCACGTTGGGAGGCGGAGGCGGATGGATCATCTGAGGTTAGGAGATCGAGACCAGCCTGGCCAACAAGGTGACACCCCGCCTCTACTAAATATACAAAAATTAGCCAGGTGTGGTGGCACATGCCTGTAATCCCAGCTACTCGGGAGGCTGAGGCAGGAGAATCGTTTGAACCTGGGAGGTGGAGGTTGCAGTGAGCCGAGATCGTGCCATTGTACTCCAGCATGGGCAACAGAGCAAGACTCCGTCTCAAAATAAATAAATAAATAAAATAAATAAAAAAATAAAAACAAAAACCTAAATGTAAGGGCTAAATTATAAAACTCTTAGGAAATAACATAAGATTATATCTTCTTGGGAGGCCAAGGTGGGCGGATCAGTTAAGGTCAGGAGTTCAAGGCCAGCCTGACCAACATGGAGAAACCCTGCCTCTACCAGAAATACAAAAAAAATTAGCCAGGCATGGTGGCACATGCCTGTAATCCCAGCTACTCGGGAGGCTGAGGCAGGAGAATCGCTTGAACCCAGGAGGCGGAGGTTGCAGTGAGCCGAGATTGTGCCATTGCACTCCAGCCCGGGCAACAAGAGCAAAACTCTGTCTCAAAAAAAAAAAAAAAAAGATTATATCTCTGTGACCTTGAGTTAGGCAATGGTTTTTAGATATGACACCAAAAGTATAAGTAACAAAAGAAACATAGATAAATTGTACTACATCAAAATTAAAAACTTTTGTGGGGCAAATTATACCATCAAGAAAGTGAAAAGACAATCTGTTGAATAGGAGAAACATTTTCGAGCCATACATTTGGCAAGAAATTTTTATCTAGAATATATAAGGAATGCTTGCCAATCAATAATAAAACGACAACCCAGTTTAAAGGTAAGCGAAGATTTGAAGAGACATTTCTACAAAGAATATGTATAGCTGGGCATGGTGGTGCACATTTGTAATCTCAGCTACTCGGTTGGTTGAGGTAGGAGGATTGTTTGAGCCCAGAAGTTTGAGTCCAGCCTGGGCTGCATAGCAAGACTCCATTTCCAAAAAGCAAACAAATATACAGTAGTCTAACGATACATGAAAAAATACTCAGTATCATTAGTTATTAGGGAAATGCAAATCAAAACCACAAAGTGATATTACTGCATACCCACTAAGGTGGCTACAATAAAACAGACAAGTGTTGGCAAGCATGTGGAGAAATTTCAACCCTGGTGCATCACTGGTGAGAAGGTAAAATACTGCAGCTACTTTGGAAAACAGTTTGGCAGTTTCTCAATTTGTTAAAAAATAGTTACCTTATGATCCAGCAATTCTAGCAGGCACATACCCAACAGAAATACATATGTCTATATAACAACTTGTATAAAAATGTTCATAGCAGCGTATTCACAAGAGCTAAAAAGTGGCAACAACCCAAACGTCCATTAACTGAGAAACAGATAAACAAAATGTGGTATCCATACAATAAAATATATTATTCAGCCATAAAAAAGAATGAAGTATTGACACACATTCTAACAAGTTGAAACTCCAAAACCTTACACTAAGTGAAAGAAGCCAGCCACAAATACATATTGTATGATTCTGTTTTTAAGAAATATCCAGACTAGGCAAATCCAGAAAGAAAGAAAGTTGCTTAGTGGTTGTCTAGGGCTAGGGAATGGAATAGGGATGGAGGCTTACTGCTAATGTGCACAGGGTTTCTTTCTGGGGTTCCGAAAATGTTCTAAACTTAAGATTGTGGTGATGGTTGCATAATTCTATCAATGTACTAATGAATATTGAATTATATGCCTTAAATGGATAAATTTTATGATAGGGGAATTGTATCACCTTTATTAATAAAGATGTTTACAAAAACCAGTAAGGAGCTGACTTATTAGTATGGGTTTTTTGGTCTTCAGTAAATTTATATTTGGTTCCCTGAAATGTAAAGATTAAAAAAAGATAATTTTCTGAGACAAATTGAGCCAGATACAGTATATTTGTACTTCTTAATCAAAATCAGCTGTTTCCTGAGAAACACGTAACTAGCAAACTGCTGGAATAGTTTCATATGACATAAAATACCTTTCTAAACATGTATTAATTTAAATTAGTCTTATATCAATATCAATTAGATTTTAAAATCTTAGTGACTATGAGATGTTGATAAATTCAATAGATCTCCCTTATAATGGTTAGTTTGGTTTGTGCTCTCAATGTCTTGCACGATGAGAAACATAATAGACACACATTAATTCCTTATTCTTGTTGCTCCTAGAATTTCTTCTGCGCGCGCGTGTGTGTGTGTGTGTGTGAGAGAGAGAGAGAGAGAGAGAGAGAGAGAGAGAGAGAGGGAGAAAGAGATCGCCAAAACAAACTAGCAACCTAGGAAGACCAAAGACCACATAGTTCCAAGTATCTCTGTCAGTGTTTCTTAAACTCAGAGAATGAAGACTGGTTAGTCATGAGTATTTTTGAAAAAGCTCCAGAGGTGCTTCTAATTCTTACTCATTTAGGCTGGTAACCACTAATCTAATGTCAGTCCCTAAAAGATGAAGATGAGCTATCCTGAGTTGATCTAATTTTTTCTTCTGCTTGAAATATGGTCAAAAATAAAAAATCCAGATTTATGACTTTTACTACTTTCATTTTTTAAAATAACAATGTCTGAGAAAACATTTTCACCTTTCAGTAGACAGCATTCTATCTAAATGACTGTAATTTCCTTAAGATAGCAAAATCCAAAACTCAAATTTTTAAAAATTGAAATTATAATTCTTTATCTAGTAGGAAACTATAAAAATAAACAATGATTAGATCAGGAAAAAACTCTCAGATAAGTATGAAATGACACATCCCCCACCCCCAAGTTACACAAAACAAACAAAAATAAGGCTGACCTTTGGTTGCTAAGAGTGTTGAAACAGTTTAGTAATGTTTCTGCAACTACAAAACAGCAGCTAAGGAAATGGAAGACATTGAGATAAGAATTCACATAACAGTAATGTAAATGTATGGCACTGATCTAAACCCATGTTTGTTCCAAGAAAAAAGAAATATCCTGTGCCAAGATCCTTGTTATTGTCACAAAATCAGTAAGAAATACTGTGATCCATGTTAACAATTCCACTGCCAGGACCTTTCTTTACTAGTCCTCATCTCTTTCGCTCTGATACCAAGTTATAGCTGCAACAAATGTTAAGTATTATCTTAGTCATAGCTCCCACCCTTGCTGAGTATATAAAAAATACAATAACAAGAAACAGAGATGGCTCTTGGTTACTTCATTCCTACAGAGTTGAAAGGCCCTAGCTAACTTTACTGTTTGTTTATAAACTGCCTTGTTCCAGAAAAGACTGAAGGACACTACTCCACTATAATCTCCAAGAGGCTTTACGATATGTTGTTTGACAAGCAGCACAAAAACCTCAAACCAATCAAACTAAAGGATGAGGGGACAGAGCCTAGAAAGACGTTTTTGTTTTGATCCAATGATACACACAACACCTGCTTGATGCTACAATATGGTCACCCAATGTTTGGTGGTAATAATGCCCATGTTCATGCAGAGCTGGGAATAGAACCTGTTCCCACCAGCCAGACTGGAAAAGCTCACAATTCACAAGGCTCACAATTGGGTATATATCATATCAATATAGTCAACAAATGTTTAGTGAGTTTGTGTATACTAAACAATGAACTAGAAAGACACTGTAAGGAAAACAAAACAAGAGATCCTTCACTTTGGGGAGTTAATACTCTAACAGGGAAATAGAATAGCAACTGAATCCTATTCTGGAGGTTCCTATGTCAAGATGGGGTAATAAGGACAGAATTTACCCACATGCCTGAAACAATTAAAATGGACAAAATATATGAAACTAGTTTTATACACACACACACACACACGCACACACACACACACACACACATATATATATATATATATATATATAATTTTTTTTTTTTTTTTTAAGAGATGGGTCTTATGTTGGCCAAGTTGGTCTTGAACTCTTTGGCCTCAAGCAATCCTCCTGCCTCTGCCTCCCAAAGGGCTAGGATTACAGGCATGAGTTACCATACCTGGCCAGAAACAACAGTTTTCAAGACACTGGCCATCAGGCAACAAAGGACAGTGATCCCTATGATATGGGGAAAAAAGAGGTGAGCCCTGTGATTAACTAGCTTATTGTCTGGAGAAAGGTTCCAGGCTGCAGATCAGGGAGCAGAAATTCAGGAAGAGCCTAGTGAATGCTGAGCTGGAGACACAGCTGAGGTCCCAGAAAAACCAAGGCAGCCAGTGTTTGAAGGACAGGGAACCAGAAAGGAGGGAGCTGCACAGAGAGGGAGCCCAGGAGTTGTGCAGAGAGTTGCACTGAGTGTTCAGCAGAGCACCGATTGGTACGTGTATGTGAGGAACTACCTTGAGCCAAGGGAAAAAAAAAACATCTGAGAGCTTAGAGGTAATAATGCCCATGTTCATGCAGACTGGGAATAGAACCTGTTCCCACCAGCCAGACTGGAAAAGCTCACAATTCACAAGGCTCACAATTGGGTAGGGAACTCAGAAGGGTCTTGCCTCAGTACTGGGGAAATAATTAGCCCTAGACTGAACACTGCTCTAGTCCCACCTAACAAATCTTTTTTTTTTTTTTTTTTTTTAAGACAGAGTTTTGCTCTCGTTGCCCAGGTTAGAGTGCAGTGGTGCCACCTGGTTTCAAGAGATTCTCCTGCCTCAGCCTCCCTGGTAGCTGGGATTACAGGTGCCCGCCACCACATCCAGCTAATTTTTTTGTATTTTTAGTAGAGACGGGGTTTCACCATGTTGGTCAGGCTGGTCTCGAACTGCTGACCTTGTGATCCACCCGCCTCAGCCTCCCAAAGTGTTGAGATTACAGGCGTGAGCCACCGCGCCTGGCCCACCTAACAAATCTTAAAAGCAAGACTCTAAGGAATCAAATTGTTTCCAAGTAACTTAATTGTACCCCAGAATGAAACTCAAGAATATTTATAGGTATATCAATACATCCAGCACTAGAAAGTTAATATGTTTGATATCCAATAAACAATTACAAACATGCAAAGAAACAGGAAAATCTGATCCAGAAGAAGAAAAAAAATCGGTCTATCAAAATTGACTTAACAATGATAGATGATAAAATTGGCAAGTAAGGACATTAAAATAGTTACTATAATTATATTATATATGTTGAAAAAGTGAAGTAGAGGCATGGAAGACTTTTTCTTTATTTTTTTTGAGACAGAGTCTCGCTCTGTTGCCCAAGGTGGAGTGCAGTGGCATGAGCATGGATCACTGCAGCACTGAACTCCTAGGCTCAAGCCATCCTCCCACCTCAGCCTCTGGAGTAACTGTAACTACAGGCACACACCACTGCATCCAGCTAACTTTTTTTCATTTTTAGTAGAGGCAAGGTCTCACTGTGTTGCCCAAGCTGGTCTACAAATCCTGACCTCAAGTGATCCTCCCGCAGCGCTACAATTACAGGTGTGAACCATCATGCCTGGCCGGAAGATTTTTTTTTTTTTTTAAAGTGCTCGGGCCAGGCATGGTGGCTCACGCCTGTAATCCCAGCACTTTGGGAGGCTGAGGCAGGTGGATCATGAGGTCAGGAGATCGAGACCATCCTGGCTAACACAGTGAAACCCTGTCTCTATTAAACATACAAAAAATCAGCCAGGCGAGGTGGCGGGCACCAGTAGTCCCAGCTACTCGGGAGGCTGAGGCAGGAGAATGGCGTGAACCCAGGGGGTGGAGCCTGCAGTGAGCCGAGATCGCGCCACTGCACTCCAGCCTGGGAAACAGAGCAAGACTCCATCTCAAAAAAAAAAAAAAGCACTGGGTGCACTGTCTCACACCTGTAATCCCAGCTACTCAGGAGGCTGAGGTGAGTGGGAGGATCGCCTGAGGCCAAGCATTTGAGAACAACATAGCAAGACCCGCCTCTAAAAAGAATTTTAAAAATTAGCCAGGTGTGGTAGCACATGCCTGTAGTCTCAACTGCTTAGAGGGTGAGGCAGAAGGATCACTTGAGCCCAAGAGTTTGAAGCTGCAGTGAGCTGTGATCATGCCACCGCTCTCCAGTCTGGGCAACAGAGCAAGACTCTGTCTCTTACAAACAACAACAACAACAACATCAAAGAACAGATAGGACAAATAGAAAAGATATACCATGACAACTAATCAAAAGAAAGAAAGACAGGCTCTATTAACATCAGGCAAAGTAGGTTTTATGGCAAAGAATATTACCAGAGATAAAGGTCATCTCATTATAACAAAAGGGACAATTCATCAACGGGACATAACAATCCTAAAAACAAGTAGCAACAAAGCCTCATAGTACAAGATTCTGAAACAACTAAAAGCAGTACTTTAGGTCGGGCGTGGTGGCTCACACCTGTAATCCCAGTACTTTGGGAGGCCGAGGTGGGTGGATCAGGAGGTCAGGAGATGGAGAACATCCTGGCTAACACGGCGAAACCCTGTTTCTACTAAAAATACAAAAAAAATTAGCCGGGCATCGTGGCGGGCGCCTGTCGTCCCAGTTACTTGGGAGGCTGAGGCAGGTGAATGGCGTGAACCCAGGAGGCGGAACTTGCAGTGAACCGAGATCGCGCCACTGCACTCCAGCCTGAGCGACAGAGCAAGACTCTGTCTCAAAAAAAAAAAAAAAAAGGCAGTACTATATGGTATGTAAATCATATGGAGAAATGCTGGAGGAAAGGAACTATCCAGAGTGGGTGTAGTTATCCAGGAAAGGTTCCCCATAAAACCAGTTAACATGAGTAACAAGCCATCCATCTGGCTAACTCCTCACTCCTCCCAAAGGAGTTAACAGTGAATCATTCAAATGACATTGCATGACTGGTCTGAAAAGGAGATGCCAGCATCTGCATGACTAATGTAAATAGCCCATTTCAAATATCAGCTTCAGTGCCTGGGAAGACCACTTTTCAGAGGTCTACAAGGGACATTTAGGATTCATACAATATGATTACAAAAATAAGAGCCAGTTTTTATCTTTGGACTTAGCGGAAAACAATTGCCCAGTGGTGGTTATGTAATCCTCTTGATGTAGGCAGGTTTATAACCATGATCTTTCCGGTTTACTAAGGGATCAGGTCTGTCTTTCCTCCACAGAAATCACATACTCAGAAAGGTGAGAAAGAGGAGGTTTTCTGGAAAGCTAACATAACCGTGAATAAATAACTTAGACAGCATATGGGAAGTCCTTAGTTTAAGGCAACTGGGTTAAATTTACCTTTAGAAAAGCAGGGAGGGGCATGTGGAATTCTTGGGAAAGAACACAAGGGCATTCCATTCTCAGGATAGGAAAAGAGAAAACAACAACCAAAAAGCATAAATGGCTGTACCCCAAGGCCCAGCAGGAAGAAAAGGAGTGCGGTGCAAGGCTGGGAGGAGCACATACCGGGTGAGTCAGCAGCTCAAACAGAATCAGAATGCACATCTCTGTATGGGATGTAAGGTGCAGCCATGGCTCTGGTCCATCCATGAAATAACAGGGAAAAAAAAATCTTAGTCTAGGTAAGGGCGGAGCATGATACCAGCAATAGAGAGGAGGAGTCCCCAGCAAAACAAAACAAAATGACAGGTAGTAAAAAATACTGAAGACTGGGACACGGTATTTCTCCAAGTGATAAATTCATGGCAAGGTTCTATGCCTTATCTATCTTTGAGACAGAATATGCATGCTACGTAAAAATATGATGGGAACTAATAATCGGCACTGAGAATTTTCACCATTCTCCAAACGAGAATGAGCTGGATGAATACTCTCTTTCACTCTTGTGCTGGCCTATGTCTCAGTTATATATTCTGCAAAATTTTAAGGAGGAAGAGGCAAAAAGTAAAACATTCACCAGTATAGGACAAAATATTCCCGCAAATGCATGTAGGACATAAGGCCTTGAGCTTCACTTAATCAGGATTACTTTCTTCTTCTCATATATTGACATATGCTTTCAATTCTGTAAAACATATAAATAATCATTTCACAAATCATGAGGTGAAATTATTAATGGATTTACATATAATAACTCTTAAGTGGCCTTAGTCTATCAGGTTTCTAAAAAACATTTTTTAGCAATCTAGAAAATAAAATTTGGCATGAATATTTACTTTTATTTATTTATTGTCAAAAGGAAAAACCCTAAAATGTGAAATTTTTGGTTTTATGAGGATTCCCTCCTGTCCTGGCCAGTTATGTGTAATTCTGGCTCCAGAAACACAGTCTGCCTTTAAGTGAAAAAATAAGAAGTATAATTAATTGTCAGTCTCAGAATATGAGAAAACAGTCTAATGACTAGGTAAGTAATCCTTTTAGTGGTTCCCAAGTTTTTGCTTTAAAAAAATTAAGCAGTTGGCCAGGTGCAGTGGCTCACGCCTGTAATCCCAGCACTTTGGGAGGCCAAGGCTCAGATCACCTAAGGTCAGGAGTTCAAGACCAGCCTGACCAACATGGCGAAACCTCATCTCTACTAAAAATACAAAAATTAGCCAGGTGTGGTGGCAGGCCACTGCACTCCGGCCTGGGTAACAGAGTGAGATTCCATCTCCAAAAAAAAAAATTAAGCAGTCATCCGATAGATCCTTTAAAATAATTAATTTACGATGAGAGCTCACTATGTGATTTTGGCATATAACTTGGAAAGAGTTCAAGGAACTGAATGACACTACTACAACATTCCCTGGTCAGAAGGCTAATATTGCCATTAGGTACTGCACCCTGAGGCCAGTCATCTTTGAATGAAAAAATCATTTAGAGACCAAGAGAACATCTTATGGATTCTAACTAATCTAAATGTACCAAAAAAGTAAAATGCCTTTGTTTCTCAATAGAGGTAGGTTTGCAAACTTTTATGAAGAACCAGGAAAACCTCTATTGCCTGGGAAAGCATCCTCAATCTGAAAGTCTATCTCCACTAAAATAAGCTATTAAGTAAAAAATCTGAGACTCAACACAGGTGTTCAGGGCAGAGTCACAGTAGAGCTGTCTTTAAAAAACAAGCTTCTGGATTTTTGGAGCTACGAAAGAGATTAACATTTAGGTTGATGGGAAGTATTCTAATAAGACATAGATGAATTACTCTGAGGACCTTCTGGAATGTGATCAGGATCCTGGAGATGAGATGAAGAGGAAGGCATATTCATGACTAAGGGTAACTAAGGCTAACTGCTTTAAAGATGAGAGTCTAGGGTGGATTTCAGAACACTAGAGGTGGCTTTTTGCTATATTTCAAAGCAGAGCTTTACAGCCAAAGCTGCTTGATTGTTGAAGAGGAATTTGCTCTCCTTCAGGTCCATGGTACTGTGACATGGCTTATAAGGCTTGATTCTACCACATCTGATAGTATGTGCTTCCATCAGATAGATTAATGAAACTCACAAATTCATCCCATGGTTGTTCTGGACCACTCCTCCATGACAGAGAATGAAAATCTCTTGTTTGGTAATCATCTCCCATATGATCCTTTACAGTGATTTCAGTATACCCACCAACAAATTTGGTTCTCAGCTGGGTGTTGGGGGCATGTGCCTGTAGTCCTAGCTACTCTAGAGGCTAAGGTGGAAGAATCGCTTGAGCCAGGAGTCTCAGGTTGCAGTGCCACTGCATTCCAGCCTGGGCAACAAGAGAGTGAGTCCTCATCTCTAAAAACCAAACCCAAAAAAACAAAAAAAAAAACAAAAAAACCAAATTTGGTCCTCACAAAAAATGTATGATGTAGGCATGCCAGATGCCCAGAATGTATGTTTCCATCGATATCAAGTTCAAAACAGACAGAACTAAATATTGTATTAGACACTATGTTGGTGATTACCTTTCAGAAGAAAGGGAAAAGTGACTGGGAAGGAGCATGATAGGGCCTTCAGTGGGTGCTGATGTTATCTTTTTTTTTTTTTTTTTGAGACAGGGTCTCGACTCTGTTGCCCAGGCTGGAGTGCAGTAGAGCGATCTCGGCTCACTGCAACCTCCGCCTCCTGAGTTCAACGGATTCCCCTACCTCAGCCTCCTGAGTAGCTGGGATTATAGGCATGTGACACCACGCCCAGCTATTATGTATTTTCAGTAGAGACGGGGTTTCACCATGTTGGCCAGGCTGGTCTCGAGCTCCTGACCTCAAGAGATCCGCCTGCCTCGGCCTCCCAAAATGCTGGGATTACAGGCGTTGAGCTACCACATCCGACTGCTGATGTTATCGTTACCTGAGTGGTAATTACATGGTGTGTTTACTTTATAATTCATTGAGCTACATACAGATGATTTGTGCATTTTCTGTGAGTAACAAAAAGTTCATTATTAAAAAAATGCTATCATCTTAATCACTGCATCAGAGCTGCCCATAAACAATATTTAATAGATATATGTAGCTAAAAGAGGCAGTAAAAATACTGAATGTATTATAAAGAGAAACCAGATTGTGAATGTAAAATTACTTGTTCAACTACTTCCATTTATTCTTATCCATCTAAAACCCAAAGTAAGAAGTAAAAATTTTAAGATACATAGGAGGACAAAGATATTCTACCATAGTTGAGGATATAGCACTTTTTCCTATGTCACCCATATTCCTCACCTCTATCCTTTTCCCCCTCTTGTATTTTCTTATTTTCCATAATTCTCTGCTTTCTTTCCTGTTTCCTCTAATCCTCCAAGATATTTTCCTAGGTAACTGGAGATTATGAAACAAGGGCATATTAGGAAGCTTCCTGGGTTAGCCTGGGACAAATGCAGCTTTCTTTCACGTCTCTTATTTTTTCTCCTTCTTATCCTCAAATTTCATAGTTTTTTTTCTGACATCTCTTTTTCTCACATCTCTCCCTTTGTTTCTACCTCCATTCCTTTCCGAATTATACCCCCAGGGTCCACCTGAAACATGCAGAATAACAGAAGGTGATCAACCAGTATTTTTTCTCATAAAATTATGTTCTTCTATTTAAGCAGGATTAAAGCCATAAACACTGACATATGTATGGCTGCACAGAGAAAATACAACCAGTAGTTTTCTTTGACAAATAAAAAGGAAGAGATGCCTCTGCCTGTCTTTATGATTCTCCACACTTCAAAACTCTGTATTGGTTTTGAACTCTTTTTCTGGCCCCAAACACCTGAGGGACATGACATTCCCACCTGTAACAGCAGTGTGATGGTTAGTTTTATGTGTCAATTTGGCTGGGCTGTGGTGCCCAGTTATTTTCTCAAACATTGTTCTAAATGTTCTCATGAAGGTTTTTTGTTTTTGGCTTTTTTTTTGGATGAGATTAAAATCTAAATCAGTGGACTCTAAGTAAAGCCAATTAACTTCCATAATGTGGCTGGGCCTCATTTAATCAGTTGAAGGCCTTAAAAGAACAAAGATTTATCTCCCCAAAGTAGGAAGAAATTCTGACACTAGACTGCCTTTGGACAAGAATAGTAAATCTTCCCTGGGTCTCCAGCCTGCTAGATTTTGAATTTAAAAAGCCTCCTTAAAATAAACTTTTCTCTCCTCTCACATCCTGTTGGTTCTGTCTCTCTGGAGAAGCCTGACTAACTCAAATAACAAAGATAGTGATCCTTAACAAGAGATGAAGGGGAAGAGGACTCTAAAGAAAAAGCACAGGGGCTGGGGTGATGAATAATTTTGGAAAAGTCAGGTGCAGAGCTTACAGCTTACCTACTCAATAGCCATTCACAAGCATTCCTCTACTATAGAAGCTGGAGTGCTAAAATGAACTTTCTTGCTTCCCTTGCAGCTAAGGGGTAGCCATGTGACACAGTTCTGGCCAAAATGATTAAGAAGGGCCTCTTTCTCAAATAAAAAGCCCAAGTCTCATTCTTCCTGCCTGGACTAATATGAATTCAGACATAAAAATGGTACCTGCAAGAGCTGATCTTCAGCTCTGCTACTGCTGCCACCATTCCCCAGTATTCTATACACAGTATTCCAAATAAGAGTGAACATAGAATTTGGCTTTTTAGGCCAATCTGTATTCTGACCTGTTTGGAAAGCTGAAAAACTTATCCTGTTTCATTTAAGTATTATTATATATAGAACTTTTAAAAACATAGCTGTGGCTGGGTGCAGTGGCTCACACCTGTAATCCCAGCACTTTAGGAGGCCAAAGTGGGTGGATCACTTGAGGTCAGGAGTTTGAGACCAGCCTGGCCAACACTGTGAAACTCCATCTATACTAAAAACACAAAAATTAGCCAGATGTGCTAGTGCGCACCTGTAATCCCAGCTACTCAGGAGGCTGAGGCAGGAGAATCGCTCGAACCTGGGAGGCAGAGGTTGCAGTGAGGCAAGGCTGCACCATTGCACTCCTGCCTGGGCAACAGAGCAAGACTCCGTCTCAAACAAACAAACAAACAAACAAACAAAAAAACAACCACAGCTGTATTCAGGCTCCACTGTGGATACATAAGCTCAAACACTTAAATGGGGGAGACTTGGACTAGAAAAATTTCCTAAAACTACTGATTACGAAGCATTAGCAATCATAACCATGAATTAATAATGATGGCTATAGAATAGCTTTTTAAAAGGGTCTTTGAAAATATGGCATGAACTGTTTTATGGCATTCTACTTGAAAGAATGCAGTTAGAATAGATGCCTTAACATTATTTGTACTCTGTAATCTACCACTGAATTTTAAGTTTCCTTCAATACACTTTTAGATCTGTTATAGTAGAGAATTAAAGAATGTTATTCAAAATCTTTGTGTAATAAAACCTCATTAACATCATTAAGAAGAAACTTATTGACCAAGTTGATGAAAAATGTAAATAAAGTATCTAAACTAATAAATGTTTAAGTCAACAGTATCACATATTTAAGGCTACCTACCAATGACGTACCTCTAAAAATATGATTTTCTCCATACCCACCTATAAAAAGAAAAATCAAGTGTTACCACATAATGACTTTAAAATTCTGGGGCTTACCTTTTTTTTCTCCAGTGTAGGGCACATAGTCTTCCCTGTCTTTATGCTCCAATGCTTCTTTCTCCAGATATGTAAGGAGATGCTCTCTATCAAATGGCCCTGTGGTGGACTTTGATGTCTGGTTCTTCTGCCGGAACCCTGCAGGCAGAAGGGCATTCTGCCAGAGAGAATGAATCAGCCAGTATGACCAATAAGAATGCTAATGCTATATGCTTCCGAAGATTACCCATATAAAAAAGAATTATAGACTGGAATGTGATACAGGCACTAAACACTTCATTGCAGGATTTTAGGACAGCAATGTACAACTGCTCCAAACATGAAACTTCTTTTTTATTAGGTAGAATTCACTTACATTATTATTAAAATAGGCACATACATTAGTACAGTTTCTTTTCTTTTTGGAGACAGTCTCCTTCTATCCCCAAAGCTGGAATGCAGTGGCACGATCTCAGCTCACTGCAACCTCTGCCTCCTGGGTTCAAGTGATTATCATGCCTCAGACTCCCAAGTAGCTGGGATTACAGGCGCATGCCACCACGCCCAGTTAATTTTTGCGTTTTGGGTAGAGACGGCGTTCTGCCATGTTGGCCAGGCTAGTCTAGAATTCCTGACCTCAGATGATCTGCCCTCCTCGGCCTCCCAAAGTGTTGGGATTACAGGCGTGAGCCATCGCACCCAGCATACGTTTTCTAATAGAACATTTTCTTCAGAGAGGATTCTACTAGCAGGAAACAATCTTTAGTTTTTAAGTGTTCTGGGATACTAATAAAAAAGTTTTATTAACCACATACCACATCTTCTTACTTACATAAGTGGGAGTTAATGATGAGAACACACGGACATATAAAGCACACATATAGAGCTAAGTGATGAGAACACACAGACATATAAAGCACACACACTGGAGCATAGAGGAGGGTGGAGGGTGGGAGGAGGTAGAGAATCAGGAAAGGTAACTAACAGGTATTAGTGATGAAATAATCTGTACAACAAACCCCCATGACACAAGTTTACCTATGTAATCAAACCTGCACATGTATCCCTGAACTTAAAAGTTTTTTAAAAAAGTTTTATTAATGCTTAATAACTGCTCAGTGTATATATATGTACAGAGAATAATTCTATTACAAAAGAGTGTTAAATGACTCTGTACAAGATATTCCTTCATGACTTCCATTTCATTGTAGACTTTTTCATGATTAAAACATATATACCATACAGTAGAATATCAGATTAATGTTTACTTCAGTTTAAACACAATGTGAGATGTTCCACTTGTGTGTGTATGCATACGTATATACATGAGCACTAGGATGTACTTGCAACGATCACTATCATTGTTTCACATGCCCCAAGGGACCCCTGACATACTCATAGCAAGAGCTATGTTCCTGGGTTTCCACATGGGTACAGCCTTTTTGAGTGCACGGACTTAGAGTTGAGGGAGGTGGAATGGAAGGTGATGGATTAAAGTTGTCTCCTGTAGTCCCTTAATTTTCACTAAGCCCAGTAAACACAAGGGCTGACTAGACAAAGTGAGCACCGTCCTTTTGCTTGTCAAAAGCCAAAGAGGTGATACTGCCTTGTCTCATATTTTTGGGTATATCTTTGCTTTGAAAATGGGAGGCAGCCAGAGAAATCACATAAAACGGCCAGCTCTTTTTTGCAAAACCTCCCAAAATCGGCAGTGACGCTGAATTTCATGGGTGGTATAAGACAATTTTTCATTATAAAGGGTAATCTTACATGGGTAATAGTAATAGAAAATATTCAGCTTGTAACTAGGAAATACAGCATTTCAACTGTGGTCATTTGTTGAGATACATAATAATTTTCATAAAATTCACCTCTGTGTTACCCTTTATGTAATGGTAACTACTACACAGAAAGCTGAACTGTAAGGAAGAAACATTCCTAACTTTGTACCAAGTATGTTTCTGTAATATAAAATTGTTTATGGAAACATAAAAACAAACATAAGATTTCTACCTTTAGACTTAGAAATCAAGAGAGGAACTACACATGAAGAACCCATTTCCAATTGACCTGCAAGTCCTACTCATTTTTACTTCCTGAAGAACTCATTCATCTTTTTCCCATCTCCAGTATTATTAGTTTGGTCCAAACTATGATCCAAGCTTGCTGAGACTGTTACATTAGCTTCCCAACTGGATCAGTTGCCTGATATTTCTTATCCTTCACCACCAGCCCCTCCGTCTGTCACCCTAGCCTCATCTCACTCACCCTCTCCATTCCCATCTGTCACCCTAGCCTCATCTCACTCACCCTCTCCATTCCAGTCACACTGGACTTTTTTTTCTCTCTTGTACTTGCCATATACTTCCTTCTACCACCAGGCCTCTATGTGTGTGGTCTCCCTTCCCTGGAATGCTCTGCCTATCCCTTTTTGCAACTCATTTTTCAGACTGTCGCTCCATTCCCCCAGGGAAGCTTTTCTTAACCTCTCATCACAAGCTCTTACAGTGTGTAGCACTTACCATTCTTTTAATATGGTATGATTATTTGATTAATGTCGAACTGCTCCTATTCCTACCAGCCTGCGTCATGAGGGCAAAGACCACATTTGTTTTGCTCATTCTTGTATTCCTAAGCCTAGCATAGTAACTGGGATCTACAAGTTGCCCCCAAATATTTACTGAATAAAGGTGTTAGAATGCTTTTAAAGAAAGATTCTCATTAAGGCAAATTAATAAAAAGTTACTTTCCTTCTCCATCAATAATGCATAGATGTATATATTGCTATTTCATGGTGGTGGTAATGGAAGTTGCACTACTCTACCTGCCTGCTCAAGCCCATGTGACACACACAGTCTTAAATATGATAGCTGAAATCCTGTCTCCCTAGAAAGTCTTTTTTTTTCTTTCTTCTTTTTTTTTTTTTTGGTCTGGCTCCTTAGAAAGCCTTTTTCTTCTTTCTTTTTTTTTTTTTTTGGGGAGACAGGGTCTTGCTCTATTGCTCAGGCTGGAGTGCAGTCGTACATCATAGCTTGCTTGCTACAACCTTGAACTCCTGGGCTTAAGCAATCTTCCTGCCTAGGCCTCTGGAGTAACTGGAACTACAGGTGTGCACCACCATGCCCCCGGCTAATTTTTAAAATTTTTTGTAGAGGCAAGGTCTTGCTATGTTGCCCAGGATGGTCTGGAACTCCTGCTCTTAAGCAAATCTCCTTCCTTGGCCTCCCCAAATGCTAGGATTACAGGTGTGAGCCACTATACGTGGCCAAAAACAGTCTAACCACAATCTAAATGAAGCTAGCTGGTTTTAGAGACTATAAACCCATGAACCAAGCTTCATTAGAAATATATTCTAATCAAGTAAGCTAACAGATCATAATTACTTTTCAGATAAAAATTTTCTTTAATATGATTGTCACTAAAAATGACATGTTTCTCTCTTGCAGTGCAATTTTGCTGTAAAATATATTCCTAGCCTTGGGCGGGGAAAAGCTTTTGCTAGGCTGGCTGTCTTCTGGAGATATATATATATAGATATATAGATATATAGAGATATATACGTATTTTTTTTTTTTTTGGCAAAAACTGAGTTAGCAAACATGTACACTGAATACAGCAGAAGGACAGTAAAACAGTCCTCCAAACTATAATAAGGTACCACACACACCTTCAACCTACTTCTTGAGACTTTGTAAGTTACAGTGGTGTTTCTTTGGCTGAAGTAGCTGCTACTACCCTTGACCTCTTTTCTTACCTGGTCCTTTACCAGAACGCTTTCCAAAAACATGTCACCCAACAAACAGATGCTGTCAATAAACATCACTGTTCTCCTAGTGTCAACTAACAGTATTGAGATTAGGGGAGTTACAACTGCGGTTGGGGAGTTTGCAAAATACATTCAGAGGTTACTCAAGCCTCCCCACACAAGAAGCAGGCCATGGATTTACAAATAAAAAATTAGCCATCAGATTTCAGACTGGTACCATAGTGCATCGAGTTGGGAGGAGACTCAATGTGGTTTAACAGAAAGACTGCTAGACTGCCAGGTATCAATCAGGCAGTGAGGAATCTAATCCCAGCTCTTTCCCTAATTGTAATAACTGAGGCAAGTTACCTAATTTCTGTTTTCCATCTGTAAAAGAGAGGGCATGAACTAGATCAATGTTTCGGAACCAGTAGTGTTTTTGTCTCCTAGAAGCCATTTGACAATGTCTGGAGACATTTTTGGTTGTCAACTCAGGGGGAGGGTATTATGTTTTTCAGTCTGGGTAACATAACAAGACCCTGTCTCTACAAAAAATTTAAAAAAGTAATTAGCTGGGTATAGTGGTGCTTGCCTGTAGTCCTAGCTACATAGGAGGCTGAGGTGGGAGGATGGCTTGAGCCCAGAAGTTCGAGGCTGCAGTGAGCTATCATTGCATCACTTCACTCTTGCCTGAGGAATAGAGTGAGAACTGAGCTCTAAAAAAAGTCGTGTTTTTTATTTTCTGAGTTTTATGATGCTTTGACATCTTGGGGCCTTGCTAATCCTGGAGACCACTCCTTCCAGGGCTAGTTAGAGAGGGCACTACTCCCCACCAACCTCCCCCAGAGCACACCTTTCATACGCAAACCAACCAATTCTCCTAACCACTTCTTTTTTATCTAACTAACGCTCACTTACCAAGCCAGTATTTCCCCTCCCCCTAAATCACCCAGAGCCAGATACTGGACAACTAGAGACTAGTTACACAGCCCTGAGCCTGTTAAAATTATTCAAACTATCTAGTCCTAAACTTGTTCAAACTTGCCTATCTTGACTCACCCATTCATTCCCACTGAACCACAATAAAGGCTCTGGACCATGCTTGTTCCTTTTGCCTCCTGACCAATCTGGGTGCTTCCCCATGTGCCTCTGTGTGGCATGGTGTGCCTCCTACTCTTGGAACTGTAAGTAATAAACTCTTCTTTCAAGGCAGTAGTTTCAGTGTCTGTCATCCATTACCATACCTGATTAAAACAACATCCTAGGAACATTTTAAAACAGGAGGAGTGTGCTACTGGTCAGGGATGTTGTTAAACATCCCTCCAAGGCACAGGACGGCCCCCCTACAACAAATTATCCAACCTCAAAAGTAAATACTGTCAAGATTGAGAAATCCGGACTAGGGACTAGATAGAGTCTTATGCCTTTTCCAGTTCCTTTTTTTTTTTTTTGAGATAGTCTTGCTCTGTCACCCAAGCTGGAGTACGGTGGTGCAATTTCGGCTCACTGCAACTTCCACCTCTCTGACTCAAGCAATTCTCATACCTCCGCTTCCCAAGTAGCCTGGGGCTACATGCACACACCACCATGCCCAGCTAATTTTTGTATATTTAGTACAGACGGGGTTCACTATGTTGGCCAGGCTGGTCTCGAACTCCTGGCCTCAAGTGATCCACCTGCCTCGGCCTCCCAAAGTGCTGCAATTATAGGCAAGAGCACCCAGCCACTTTTTCCAGTTCTAAAACCATTTGATTCAAATAGGTCTAACAGATTGAACTGCCTACAGAAGATATTGCTGTGATGTGATAAAAACAGCATTGTTATCCTGAGTAATCCCCCTCCAATTAGATGTACTGGGAACTTTTCCTTATAACAGTAATTATGGTTAAGGGATTTGACCTATGGTATAGACACATCATCCAGTAACAAGAACAATGTTATAAAATGAACTCCATCTCAGTCCTTAGAGGATACTTAAAATCAACGTCTTGGCATAAAGAAATGTGGTAAAGAAAAGAAGCCTAGCAAACAACCATTACCTTCAGGACCTTCAGGCTCTTCCCTCACTGCCCATCCCCCAACATATCAGGGAATAACAATTCAAGGGTCATGGGTGTCTATCTTAGCCTTGTGTAATTTATAAGACAAGTAACATCCACCTTACAAGTTAAAGCTTATATACATATGTCTGCTCCACAGTGAACTGCTGTATTGCCAAGAAGTTACTTAGATCTATTCTACCAATGACTGGAAATGTAATCAATTTGGTCAGCATCTTTCAGAAAGGGAACAATTAGATTTAGGAGCATGAAGAATCTTTTAGAGGCATTCTACACTGGAGCCACCTGGCATAGAAGCTCTGAAGAGACAGAGGTTGGAGTGTATCAAAAAGGCAATCATCTGCTGCACTGTACTAAAAACATCCCTTCCTGCACAGAGGAGAAAAATTTCTCAGAGGAGGAAAAATTTCAGGAAATGTTTGAAAATAAGGATACTGAAGTAGTTTAGGACAGTCATGTCAGTAAACATATGCAGGCAGAAGTGGGGAACTGCAGAGGAAGCCAAAAGCAACTTGATTTGGATAAAGAGGAGGACAGGGTGGAAGGTGCCAGAGAAAAGTCATGAAAAAGCTCAAAGGCAGCTACTGAGTTTCAAAGAATTTGAAAAGTTATTTCATTTCTCTTCATCAGCTAGCACCTACCTCAGGGTCAAGATCATCCAAAACTGTTTCCAGTTGTTTCAGTTCTGTTTCTGACAGATTCCCAAGGAGCTCATCTTCATCAAGGTCTTTGTACTTTTCTAAGTCCTTACGGAATGGCAGTGCCATGATTTGCAGTGTAGCAAGTCACTTAATTTATGCTGTTCAGTACAGTCAGAAGTGATCTCTACTTTTTCTTAAAGCTATGGAGAGAAGAAACAAAAACATTTTAAATAGTAAGTCATCTCCACCTACTTAGATCTAATTCTCAGGTTAAGTGAAATGTAATTTCCATGTGTCACACATTCTTTGATCATATATCGCATACTATTCTTGTTTATGAATCATTCAATGCCTTTTGCCTTGTGTTGAGAAAAAAAAAAATCAACCAGGAAAAAAGAGGGAAAAGATAAAATTCAAATCCATTAAGGCAGCCACTTGATAGAATTTAGAATGTCTAATAATTAAATTTTAGGGGGAAAGAAATTATGTGCCAAAATAAAAGATTTTCCATCAATGGCTTTCAAATTATTTTACCAGAGTACTTTGCTTCAGCACAATATGTTTAAGGCACATTTGTTTTACTATATATTGTTTAGGAGAACAATATGACTCAATATTAATATGGGGGGATATCAATACATTCCAAATGACAGGAGTTGTCTCTTGCCACTAGGAGAAATATTCTTTTGAAAAGATGCATTTGAAAATATTTTTCTGAGCTGTTTTTAAAGGAAAAAAATATAGCATTCTGAAGATGTTTGAGTAAAATACTCAAAATCATGCTGGGATATGTCATCCACTGAATGACAAGGTTGGTGGGAGGGTCTGACTGTCGGAAGGGACCATCATCATTTCCTTACTGTGCGATCTCTCCCAGGCAGCCATGAGGTTAATCAACAAGCAGGTTAATAGTAGCTCTAGAGACACAGAAGTTGGCATATATCAAAGAGCTAATCATCTGCTGATTCGGCAGGATTGTTCTATAGGAAAGGCGAAACCAAGGATTTCTGTATATTCCAGCCATACGTACGAACTGTCTGTCTCACAAAATATACCTAGTACTGGGCCAGATGCAGTGGCTCACATCTGTAATCCCAGAACGTTGGGAGGCTGAGGCAGGTGAATCGCTTGAGCTCAGGAGTTTAAGAGCAGCCTGCGAAACATGGTGAAAAATACGAAACATCAGCTAGGTGTGGTGGTATAACCTGTGGTCCCAGCTACTCAGGAGGCTGAGATGGGAGGATGGCTTCAGCCCAGGAGGCAGAGGTTGCAGTGAGCCAAGATCGTGCCTTTACACTCTAGCCTGGGTAACATAGCAAGACCTTGTCTCAAAAAAAAGAAAGAAAAAAAAAAAAAAAACGACCTAGTACCTATGGAAATAAACACACTTTAGACTTAGTGATTTGGTTAAGTTTTTCTTGACTGCAAAATGCTCAGGACTTCAGTTTGATATATTTCCTTTACTACCCCTTCCCTCAAGTTTTCTCAACTTAATATTTTAGTATGTTTTTTCTGCAAACCAGTAACGTTTTAAGGCTCCTTTGATGTGTTTCCATCTCCCAGGAATGGAACTGTTCAAACTGTTTAGAAAGGCAGGCTCACCACAGGAGTCTGACAGCAACTTGACTAGCAACCACCTTAGGTCCAACAACAAGCAAATGGGGGAGCTTCCTGCATGTGTTCGTGGTTGAGAAGCTCCCATGGGGTTGCAGAGTTTGGACATCATGGCAGAGACAATTCAGGAACACAAAGAAGATCAGCTCCCCGAATGGGAACAGCTGGAGCACATTGGACTGTTCAGTCATGCAGAGATTAAGGCTATCATTAAGAAGGCTTCTGATCTAGAGTACAGAATCCAGGGAAAAGCCCTTTTCAAGGACAACTTTATCAATTATGTTCAACATGAAATTAATCTTTTGGAACAGATCCAGAGAAGAACACACATTGGATATTCATTTACGAAGGATGAGATTGAGAATTCTATTGTACACCGGGTACAAGGTGTTTTCCGAAGTGCCTCAGCAAAGAGGAAAGATGATGTTCAACTTTGGCTCTCCTATGTAGTTTTTTGTTTGTTTTTTGAGACGGAGTCTTGCTCCGTCGCCTAGGCTGGAGTGCAGTGGCATGACCTCGGTTCACAGGAACCTCTGCCTCCTTGGTTCAAGCAATTCTCCTGTCTCAGCCTCCTGAGTGGCTGGGAATACAGGTGCCTGCCACCAAGCCTGGCTAATTTTTGTATTTTTAGTAGAGACAGGGTTTCACCTTGTTGGTCAGGCTGGTCTCTAACTCCTGACCCTCAGGTGATCCACCCGTGTCGGCCTCCCAAAGTGCTGGGATTACAGGCATGAGTCACCGTGCCTGGCCTCCTATGTAGTTCTTTGTAAAAAACGGGCTACTAAAACTCAACTTAGCAAGGTATTCTCTGCCATGTTGGCCATTCATTCCAACAAGCCAGCTTTGTGGATTACGGCAGCCAAATGGGAAATGGAAGACTGCTTGTCTTCAGAAAGCGCAAGGCAACTATTTCTTTGGGCACTGCGCTTTCATCCAGAGGGCCCAAAACTTTATCAAGACTACTTTAGGATGGGGCTGATGCATGCTGAAAAAATGAGGAAGGAAAAGCAAGAATTTGAAAAAGCCAACATGGATGTGGAGAATGCTGATTATTCTGAAAAAATCCTTAAGGGCGAGTTGGCACAGATCATCTACGAAAATTCTGTAAGCGTAATTAAAGGTGCAGAATTTCATGTGTCACTGCTTTCAACTGCACAGCGATTTGACTTTGCCAAAGGTCTACAAAAAGAAATTTATGATGACCCTCAGGCTCTACACACAGATGATCTTCTCACTTGGGATTATGTGGCAAGGTGAGAATTAGAGATCGAGTCACAGATGGGAGAAGAGCAGCCTACAATGAAATAAGACAAAGCAGAGGAGGGCCAGAAGGAGGACAGATACTGTGCCGTATATGAAGAGGCAGTGAAGACTCTGTCAAGGGAGGCCATGTGGAAGTGTTACATCACCTTTTGCTTGGAAAGATTTACTAAGAAGACAAATAGTGGGTTCCTCAGAGGGAAGAAGTTGGAAAGAACCATGACTGCATTCAGAAGGGCACATGAACTCATGCTTCTGCCAGAATTCCAATACAAGCAGTTGACTTGAGTTGTTGCTGTGCCATAACTTCCTGAGGAAAGCTCTGGAGGGGGCAGTAGCTGGGACTGAATTGTTTAGAGACTCTGGGACAATGTGGCAGATGAAGGTGCATGTGCTGATTGACTCAAAGAGCCCTGACACAGCCATGCTTTTTGAAGAAGACTTTGTGCATCTGAAACTCCAAGTTTGTCTACCATTGTGGACTTCTTGGCAGAGTGGAGTGAAGGTCCCAAAAGCCAAGACGACACCAAGGCAATCTTTAAGACAGTTCTCTTAGCTGTTACAGGTGCCAACTCAGTAACCCTGAAGGATAAGTACCTGGATTGGGCTTATCAACATGGTGGCTACAAAAAAGCCAGAGCTGTGTATAAAAGTTTACAGAACAGCCATCCATTTTCAGTTGACTTTTTCAGGAAAATGATTCAGTTTAAAAACAGCAAGAATCCTGCAAGATGGTGAACATAAGAGAACATTATGAGAGGGCTTTGAGAGAGTTTGGATCTGTAGATTCTGATCTTTGGATGGATTATATCAAGGAACCACTGAACCACCCCCTTGGTAGACCTGAAAACTGCAGACGGATCTACTGGCAAGCAATGGAAATGTTGCAGGGAGAGTCAGCAGAGGCGTCTGTAGCTAAACATGCTATGCATCAGACTGGCCATTTGTGAAGAGGAAGAATACAGCCATCATTTGTGAAGAGGAAGAATACAGTCATGCAGTATTGCAAGCCCTGTGGGCAAATATGTATTATGAGTCAATTTTTGTAATTTGTTCAGCGATGGCAGACAAGATGGCTGTCTGATTTCAAGACACACTTTAATTTTATATTAACTTGTTAATTTTTTAAAAAATTTTAAAAAAGATTTTATGATTGAGACAGGGTCTTGTCCTGGCTGGTCTTGAACTCCTGGATTCAAGTGACCCTCCTGCCTCAGACTCCCGAGTAGCTGGGATTATAGGCACAGGACACCATGCTCAGCTTGATGCACAAATCTCTAATTCCAGGAAAGAGAACTGCTGATTTAACGTTGAGATGTTGAGGCCAGACCTACCATAGGTCCTAAATGTTTTCCAGAATATATGGAAAGCATACGACTGGGTTTTACTTATTATCCCAGTTCAAGTATGAGTATCTCTAATCTAGCTAGGAGCCAGTTGAAACGAAGGAGAAAGTACAGTTTTGTTGGTTTATTCTCATTATAAAAGATACATGGTATGCATTTGTCCTGGAAAATATGGAGGAAATAGAATAGTGTGTCGAAAAAAATAAAAACATCCTGTAACCATAGGAAAAAAAAACAAGCAAATGAACAGAATTTGCTTATGCAGATACTACATTGCAGGCAACCTATGTAACTGCCTAAGACAGGACTGGTTTATACCTACCTGTTTTATTGGCACGTCTTCTGGTTTACTGGTTACCTTGAATTTTTTTTTTTTTTTTAGCAAATTATTATCATTGTCATTACTGTTTGTTAAGCCTCCATTTTGTACTTCCAACTTTAAGATAGCAAGTTTGGCCAGGCACAGTGGCTCACGCCTGTAATCCCAACACTTTGGGAGGCTGAGGTAGGAGGATCACTTGAGCCCAGGAGTTTGAAACTAGCCTGGGCAACATAGTGAGACCTCATCTCTATATAAACTTTAAAAAAATAGCTGGGCATGGCGGCACACACCTGTAGTCCTAGCTACTAGGGAGGGTGAGGTAGGAGGATCGCTTGAGCCCAGGAGTTTGAGGCTGCAGTGAGCTATGGTTGCGTCACTGCACTCCAGCCTAGGTAACAAGGTGAGATCTTGTCTCTAAAAATAAATAAATAAGCAAGCTTACAAGTATATTTACAGTATATTTTCTCCATTAAAGATAATATAGTCTGCAGAGAAGATTCAATGGAAGATATCATCACTTTCCAATATATTAGCATAAAATGTAATTTTGAAGAAGGTAAAAATTTTAAGGGACAAAAATTAAAAATAGCACCACTTAAAAAAATTTTTCCCTTTATAAAAATACCAATGACATGGTATTTCAGACAGATAAGGGTAAGAAACTGATAAAAGTATATAAATATGTGCCAAGAATAATTTAGTTCATGCTTTTTAAAAAATGTTTGGATAATTACTATTTTAAAAGTTTTTAATGTGCTTTAACATATTTTTGAAATTTTCAGTATATAAGCCAATATTCTCAATGAATATTTTAAAATATAGGTAGATATAAGTTTAATTACTTTATGCATCCCTTACTTTACTTTCAAGAATGTCCCAGTATGGGTCATAAATTCAATGATCATTCTAACAGGGCACTCTAATAGGCAATACGATAGGAATGAGATATCGGGGCAAAGGCAGGCAATGCTATATGCCACCCAGGTTCTGTGAAGTTGGATACATGACATTCTACATTCCACGGGCAGACTAAATAGCTTACTCCAGTACATTGCTTCCCCTAATCCCAAAGTAAAATCTACTACACAAAGCTTGTTTACAGTATTGCGTAAAGAATAAAATGAACAGCCATGAACACCCTGCCCAGCATAGAAGAGAAAACATCACTAATACCCTCATGTTCACTTCTCTAGTTGCAACTCCTCCTCCAAAAGTAGCCACCTACCAGATTTTGAATTAATCATTCTCTTGCTTTCCTTCAGAGTTTTGCCTTATTTGTACATACCCTCAACAGTTTTAGATCTGCCCCTTTTCTTGCATGTTATGTAAACAGACTCGCAGAGTATGCACCCTTCTGTGACTTGCTTTTTTCATTTAATGTTGTTCATTGTTTTGAGTTGATGTTTAGAGCTCTACTTTCTTTTCATTTCTATATAGTATTCTATCATATAAATTAACATTTAAGTTGCTTATAGTTTCTCCCCTCTATTTCTCTGCTATAAACAATCTTGTTACCTATTTCCTGGTACACACATGTGAGAGAGTTTCTCTGACGTCCAAATCCAGGAATGGAATTACTGGGAAAAGGGTATGCTTATACTGAACTTGATTAGGTAATGCCAAACTATTTTCAAAGTGATTGCATGAATTAACGTTCCCAGCAGATTCGGCACTTGACAATTGACATTGCTCCTCATCCTTGCTCATTGTTGGTATTATCAGAGTATTTATTTTTGGCCATTCTGGTGGTATTTCACTGTGGTTTTAATTTGCATTTCGCTGAATTATGAGGTTGAGCATCTTTTCATATGCTCATTGGCCAGTGTGTTCCTTACTGTGTGAAGAATCTTTTGCCCATTAAAAAAAAAAAATGTCCTTAATATATTCTTTGTTGGTTATATGTAACAAATCTCTTCCATTTTGTTTTTCAAGTCTTATCAAGTTTATCATGGTATATCCTAGGGGAAAACGTTTCTAAGTATTTTTCATTTTTAAAAAAGTTTACTTCTTTAGCTAGGTTTTCCTTTCCAAAGCAATGGAAAATCAATTTCCTTCAGATTCAGATTATTGAATTTTGCCATGAGGCAAGAACTTCTGGGTAATACACCAAAGTTCAAAGCTTCAATTCTGCTTCAATAAAAAGCAAATAACTGTTGCTCATCCTATCTAATGATGTTCAAAACTTATCACTTTTTGTTTGTTTGTTTGTTTTTGTTTTTTAAGACAAGGTCTCATTCTGTTACCCAGGCTGGAGTACAGTGACGCAATGACGGCTCACTGCAGTCTCTGCCTCCTGGGCTCAAGCTATCCTCCCACCTCAGCCTACCAGGTAGCTGGGAATGCAGGCATGTGCCACCACACCCAACTAATTTTTGTATTTTTTGTAGAGACAGTGTTTCACCATGTCGCCCAGGCTGGTCTTAAACTCCTAGAATCAAGTGATCTGCCTGCCTCGACCTCCTAAAGTGCTAGGATTACAGGCGTGAGCTACCCACCACACCTGGCCACTACTAGCATTCTTTCCTCAGATGTTCCCATTATCAGATTCTCTAACTTGATTTTACCTTCCCTCTCAACTCTCATCCTTTATTGAGGAACATTTGTATACTGACAATGTTCCAAGTGCCAGCAGGAGCTCAGAAACTGCTTAGGAAGGGAAGTTCTGGAAGGAGTGCTTTGCTTTTCTTTTTGTTCTGGGATGACATGTCTCTCTTGCTTGTCCTTTGACATCTGTCTTCTAGAAGAGGAACAACTGAACGATGAAGAAGTGAAACCAGTGTGCTAGGAAAGTACTTCATATCTACACTTTGTCTACAGAAACTTTCCTTTTAATCTCTAAGCTAATGTAAAATGTATTTCATATAAAAGTAAAAAACAATTTGCATTGCACAAGAATATGGGAATTGGTTTTCAAAGCATAACATTCTCACGATCATTTAAGAAAAACACAACTTTTTGTAAATAAGCAAGTTCTGCCAGGTAAGTCAGGCAAAGCTTAAGAATTTTTAATTTGGAATTCTGGTATGTTCAGACTATTTTCCTTCTTAACTCACTTTTTACAGCAGTGTTTCTCCTGCTTTTGAGTGTATCATAATCTCCTGGTGGGCTTGTTAAAACACAGACTCCTGGGCCCACCCCCAGTGTTTCTTGATAGAGTAGGCCTAGGGTGGGCAGATAATCTGCATTTCTAATAAGCTGCCAGGTGGTGCTGATGCTGCTGGTCAGGAACTATGCTTTGAGATCTACTGCCCTAGAGGTGCTCCCCTCATCAGTTCTGACAACTACATCTCATACTGTGTGGCAGGGTGTATTTTGTTTAACTCAAAATTCTTCGAAGGCTGAAGAACTTTGTTTAAATATTCCCCAAAGTCTATGGGTGCTGTTACTTTTCTTCTTTCCACTCACCCACTGCTTCACTGAACTTCAGCTAGTGGAGGCTATACTTAAGGACATCAAGAATCTCCTGGTATATTTTTGGCCAAAAGTCTTCTTCCATTTACCATCTTCCTTTTCATTTATCACTTATTTCTAGAATCCTTATTTTTCACACTGGACTTCCAGGACCATGCTAATTTTTTAATGGAATCTCAGCAATCTCATTTTGCTAAGAGTTTTAAATTTTAGCTTTCTATAAGAATAATTTCTAAAAATTAATAGCCATATTCTAGATCCTTTGGATCACTTAAAAAGAAGCAATGCTGTGGGATTTCAGTTGCCATATTTACATTTATATTTATCATTGCACCAGCACCTGGGAGAACTGCTTTGTTTTGATCGTCAGTTAACACTAGGAGGCCCAAGAGCTTTTTTCCTTTAAAAGGGATCTATACATAAGTTTGGGGAAGCAATGTTCTACTCTGTTCAACCAATCTCCACTTATTTTCCTCAAACTTTATATTTGTACAGGGAGTAAGGTATCGACACTGACTATATTTGTTAAAATGCAGAATTATATGATTCAGAGAGATACTCTATGAGTTGTTAATCTCCACTTCACCACCATTTCCGTAGGGTGGGCTCAGAGTTTTCAGATTCTTATCCGTTCTCTCTTTATTACATACATGTGATCATATTGCTCTCTGGTCCAAAAGCCTTATATAACTCATATTACCCACAACAGGGTTAGGCAAACTACAGGTGGCCAAATTCGGCCTGCTGCCAGTCTTTGTAAATGTTTTATTTGAACACATTCACGTTCATTCATTTATGTATTGCCTATGGCTGCTTTTGTGCTACAGTGACAGAGTTGAGTAATTGCAAGAGACCAGATGGCTTGCAAAGCTAAAATATTTACTATTTGGCCCTTTACAGAAAAAGTTTGCCCATCCCTGACCTATAAGAGAAAGTCCAATCTCCTCATTATAAGACACACAGTTCAGAAGCTGGTCCTGACTAGCTAGCTTTCCTATATTATCTCAGACTGCTCTCCATCACATAGCCTATACTCCAAACAGGCCGCAAACTTTAGGCCTCTCTATTGCTTTGCTTATTATGTTCCCTCTCTCTAGAAAAAAATGCATTCATTCCCATCTACTTATATCCTCAACTGAATCTCACATATTCTTCAATACCTAGCTGAAAATGTCGTATCTTCCCTGAAAATTTCCCTGGTCTCCATTCTCACGCCCAGGCAAAATTAATGATTTCCTTAATGATGTTGCCATTATCTTTTTTTTTTTTTTTTTAAGAGACAGGGACTCGCTCTGTCAGGTCAGAGTGCAGTGGCACAGCCTCAAACTCTTAGATTCAAGTGATCCCTCCTCCTCAGCCTCCTGAGTAGGTAGGACTAAAGGCATAACACATCGGGCCCAAACTGTTGTTGCTATTATCTTCATATATACATCCATTATAACCACAAGTTGTATTGTACATCGGTAACTTCAAAACTTAAGGGCGTAACGGAAAATACTGACATAAAATGTTAAGAGTGTTTCCCAGAAAATCAGATATATAAAATGACAGTACCATAACTAAAGAAAGTCCAGGTGCAGTGGCTCACGCCTGTCATCCCAGCACTTTGGGAAACCAAGGAGGGAGGATCGCTTAAGTCCAGGAGTTTGAGATGAGCCTGGGCAACATAGGGAGACCCCTATCTCTACAAAATATAAAAAAATTAGCCAGGCATGATGGCCCACGTCTGTAGGCCCAGCTAGTAGGAGGCTGAGGTGGGAGGATAACTTGAACCCAAGAGGTCCAGGCTGCAGTCAGCCATGATTGCACCACTGCACTCCAGCCTGGGTGACAGAGTGAGACTCTGTCTTAAAAATAAATAAACAATAAAGAAGGCAATATTTCATCATCCAATTATTTCCTCTTATTCTTCTCAATGTTCACCAAGGTATCTTCTAATTAAAATTCAGCTATTCAAGTAGCTTTCCTCACTAGATATTAATAAATTGATATTTTGGCTTACGTATAAGTCTTTTTTATGAGTATGGTTGCTACAGGCCAGTTTTTAAGAGATTAGACACCTATCAGTTGATTGAAATTGTGTCTCTGTAAAGATAAAGCTGTGGACCATCACCTGAAATCCTATTCCAGAGCTGGCTGGCCAGCTACTCCATAAAGACACCCCTCAAACTTACTTCAAACCAACAATTATACTGGATTGGTGTTCGTTTTTCACCTGTCTCTCTCACTAGACACTGTAAAGCTCTTGAAGGGCAGAGAATCTCTCCCAGATCTCATTCCTCACTGGGTTGCCATCGCCAGGTACAGTACATAACTAACACAAATTTGATATACTTGGATCACACATCAATCGCTGCTTTCCCTTCTTTGGTAGTTCCCTCTTCCTCCTCCAGCTACCTAGTATCCTCTTGCTCCCAAACTCTAATCCCCTTAACACAACTAAAGGGGGGGCTGAAAATGAGTTTTTGATACTTCTGTTGATCCTTTGCAGCCCCTTCTTCACCTTTTCTTCCCTATCAACTCATTTGAGCTTAGTATTCAGAGTTCTCTGCTGTCTAATCTCCCCCAGTTAAAAACAAAACAAAAATATCTGATCATCAGTCATCTCTGAAATTAAATGAAAATTTGATTTTTTTTTTTTTTTTTTTAAGGTAACCAAATGAGTTTCATCTTCAGGAGACACCAGGCCTCAGGTTAACTCCACTTCAGATGCTGGAGGCCTTCTCTTCAGTTGCGCTAGGCTTAAGACTGTTATGTTGTCTTTTCCTCACTGGCTTCTCCTAGGACCCCTGGGTGCTGAATCTCCACAACCCACCAGATCAGAGAATTTTTTTGATCTCAAGATTCCCAGATGAATATTTGTTTTTCAATATACTTACTGCTCTTTTGACATATATTTTTGAACATTTCCTACTCCATGAATTACTTGTTCTAGACAACAGGCATAAGCAGTATACAAGACAGACAAGTTCCCTGCCCTATTTTAAAGGTGGCACACAGACAAAAACCAATTAATAAAGGAAGAAGGTAATATGAGACAGCAATAAGTACTATAAGGAAGAAAACTTAAAGCAAAGGAGGTGGGGAGGATCAGGAAGGCTAACTTAAGTGGTTCAGAGAGACTGTTCTGAAAAATGACTTTTGAGCTAGGACCTACGTTCTTTAAGCAGCTCTCTCAGCCTAGGACTATGCTAATAGCTGCAATCTAGGTGACAAATGATGGCAGCTTTGCCTAGAGTTGTGGCTGTGGAGATGGAGAGAAGTAGATAAACATGGTATGTTTTGGAAACACAGCGGTTGGCTGTAGGGGATAAAAACACGAGCTGCACGAAGGATGACTTCTAAGTCAATTTCAGTTAGTATTTAATAATATTTCTTATTCCACACCTATTTTTTTTTCCTGAGGAGCTGAACATTGCCCTATGCCACCTATATTTCTAAGCCTGCTTTAAAAAAGAGTTTCTTGGTTGATATTTTCATCATAGTCTGTTTTGAGATCCACATTGTGAATGGTCCTAATATGACAGTTTATGAACAAACCCATAATAATGATAATCAACTAACTAAACAAAATCAACCAATCAAAAGTTACTAAATAAAACATTTGCTGGCTGTCCTTAAACATATTCACAGTCTAAACCAAAGAACATGTCTTTTTGTTAATGCCATTTCTGGTATCATTTTTTGCAAAAGATTGAGTCTAAAAAGTGAAACAAGCAAATAACTTGTCATGCCTTAAAAAAAATTTTACGCAATTGCTGTTTCTTATTTTCTTTCCAATATTTTCAATGCTTACTGGTCAAACTGCTGAAGTCATGAATCTGGCACCCAGGAACTGTAGTGATGATCCCCTTACTCTGAGTTCCCTGACCTTCCTTCTTCTCACAGCCCAGTCCTCAGCTTACCTCAGCTCCACATCACCCCCCCAGCAGTCCTTATCCTTACCAATAAGTCTGCCCCTCCATAACTCTCAACATCTTTGACCCTGTCTCTCTGGAATTCCTCTGGCAAAACTCCACATCTGGTTAAAACTAACTCTTCTGGCCGGGTGCAGTGGCTCATGCCTGTAATCCCAGTACTTTGGGAGGCCAAGGTTGGCGAATTACGAGGCCAAGAGTTCGAGGACAGCTTGACCAACATGGTGAAACCCCTGTCTCTCCTAAAAATACAAAAATTAGCTGAGCGTGGTGGCGCGTGCCTATAATCCCAGCTGAGAAGGCTGAGGCAGAAGAATCGCTTGAACCCAGGAGGCAGAGGTTACAGTGAGCCGAGATCGCACCACTGCACTCCAGCCTGGGTGACAGAGCGATACTCCGTCTCAAACAAACAAACAAACAAACAAACAAAAAACCTAACTCTTCCTACTCCTCACCAGCACTAGGGTGGCAGATGAAGCTGGAGAAAAAACACATGAACTGACTGGCTACATTTAAAATGTATCACCACTAATGTCAAAGAGTACTGCCTAATAATTCTAACATTCTAGTATTTCAAATCCTAGCCCAGTCACTCTCCTACTCTCTTAGATGACTTTTTTCTACTTCTTTTTTCTCACACCTTCAATACTGCCTATTCCTCACTCTCTGATGACCTTAATATTTCACTGAGAATATAGAAGCAATCGTAAAATGACATCTGAGTTCCCATCATATCAACAAACCTACCACACCTGTACCCATACACTCTGCCTTCCCTCTTGCTGTTATGGATAAACTGTCCAGTCTCTTCCTAAGGCCAATCCTGCCTCTTGGAACCAGATCCCATTCCTGCTCATTTATACAAGGGTTCCAGTATACATTTATATAAGAGCACAATTATCTAGTAATTGTGCTCTTTTTCTACTGGACCATGCCCATTAGCACACAGACTGTAATACATACCTCAGATAAAAAACATATAAACTCTCCTTCTACTTCACATCCCTCTCCAGACACTACCCTACTTCTTGGCTCCACTTTACAGCCAAACTTAAAAGAATTGTCTCTATTTGGTACCCCGAGTCCTCTCCCTCTTATTGTCTCAAATATTCTCCCATCTGGCTTTCATCCCCACCACTCACTCCACCCAAACTGATCTTGCCAGCACAGTGCTAAATCCAACTGTCAATTTTTAGTCCTCATCTTTTTTTTTTTTTTTTTTGAGACAGACTCTCGTTTTGTCACCCAGGCTGACATGCAGTGGTGTGATCTCGGCTCACTGCAACCTCCGCCTCCTGAGTTCAAGCGATTTTCCTTCTTCAGCTTCCCGAGTAGCTGGGATTACAGGTGTAAGCCACCATGCCTGGCTAATTTTTTTTGTATTTTTAGAAGAGATGAGGTTTCACCATGTTGGCCAGGCTGTCCTTGAACTCCTGACCTCAGGTGATCCACTTGCCTTGACCTCCCAAAGTGCAGGGATTACAGGCAGGAGCCACCTTAGTCCACATCTTACGAGACCTATTAGACACAGTATCTGGCCATAAAACACTTTCCTCACTTGGCTTTGGGGACATCATTTTTTCTTGGTCCTTCCTCCCTGACTGCCCCATCTCATTCTCCTCTGCTGGTTCCTCCTCAACTTCCTCATCTTCAAATGTTGGAGTGCCCCCAGTACTTAGTTCCTTGGACAGCTTCTCTTTCTATACTCACTGCCTTGGTGATTTCATACACTGATACATTTTAAATTGATATCTCCAATCTGGACCTCTCTCCTGAATTCCATACTTGCAAATAACTATCCATGTAAAATCTCCACTTGGATGGCTAACAGGTAGTTCTCAAATGTAAACATACAAAACAGACTCCTAGTTTTCTCCCCCATACCTGCTCTTGCCATGCTTTCCCCATGTAATAAACAGCAACACCATTCTTTAGTTGCTCAGGCCAAAAATCTTGGAGTCAACTTTGATTTCTCTCGCAATCCACATACGATCCACCCAGCAAATCTTGCTGGTTTTACCTTTAAAAGTCATGTCTTTACCACCTCCACTGCTTCCTTCCACTCTGGTCCAAGCCATTATCTCCTCTTATCTGGGCTATTGCAATAGCTTCCCAACTTCTGAAAGCATCTGATTGGGAACATACTCCAATAAACACTCCTCTGAGTGCCAGCCAATCATAGTCATACTTCTACAGATTATGTTAACCCACTATGGCCTCAGAAAGTTTGCCAATCCCTGATTTCCACAATTCCCCAAAATAAGAAATTGGCCTGCTCTTCTTAGAGAAACTGTGTCTAGCCAGCATTGCTCTCCCTTATTATAGTAAGCATTAAATTCAGCTTTGCTTTTGTTTCAGATATTGACTGGCAGTCATATCCTTGCATGCTGAAGAAAACTTTTGGTGATTATATATGTTTACTTTTAAATAAAACTATTTCAGTGTTGACACATATTAGATAATAGTAGTTAGGATCAAAATATTCCCTTTGGATGAATAGTCATGTAATCTTTTGAAGTAGATACGGTTCACTAGCCAACAATTTCCCAAGTATCTGCTTCAATTTACTGCAATTAAAAAAATTCAAATTCACATTCCCTTTTCTTTTTTGTTTGGACATGGTTCAAAATTAATCTGGAAATAATGTAACAATAAGTTATCTCTGGCTGGAGATTTTAACATTCAAAACATCAAAATACTCTTCTATTTAATGTTAAGGTTGAGTTTCATCTCTGCTGGTTTGAGGAACATTCTCTTTGATGGAGAAGGCTGAGGTAAAGACAGTCATCTATCTATTCTTGGGATTGTTGAGGCTGAGTATGAATATCTGTCAGGGACAATGTGGCAGATTCCTCAAAGGCAAGGGAGTTTCAAGACTCTCATAAGGTCATTTCCTTTTTATAGCTTATAATTCTAAATAACACTAATTATAAACAGAATATATTCAGTGTCTGTCTTAGCCCATTTGGGCTGCTATAACAAAATACCATAAACTGGGTAGCTTGTAAACCACAGCAATCTATTTCTCACAATTTCCAGAGGCTGAGAAGTCCAATAAGATGCCAGCAGATTGAGAGTCAGGTGTGAGCCCACTTTCTGATTCACAGATGGAGCCTTCCAGCTGTGTCCTGAAATGATGGAAATGCAAGGCAGCTCTCTAGGGCCTCTTTTATAAAGGCACGAATCCTACTCATGAAAGCTCTATCCTCATGACCTACTCACCTCTCAAAGGCCCCACCTCCTAATACCATCACATTGGTGATTAGGTTTCAGCATATGAGTTTTAGGAAGGTACAGACATTCAAACCATAGCAGCGCCCACCACGTTCAAAGCACTGTATTGGCACACATATTTACCTTCTAAAAAATGCCCATTTTATTTTAGTTGTATATAACGTATATTACTTTGATAGTAAATGGTCTCTTGGCTTCAAGTGATCCTCCTGCTTCAGACCCTCAAAGTGCTGGAATTATAAACATGAGCCACCATGCCTGGCTAAGACTTTTTTAAAGGAAATACACTGGATGCTAAATTTATCCTTTTGTTTGGTTCACTGACTCCTCTATACAATGAAGCCTAAAAGACAGTATTTTAATGATTTTTGTGGCGTTTTGGGGAGGCTACGGTTTGTTGACTCAGATATTAGCACAGCTCAGTGAGATAGCTGCTTTGCACACAGTAGTTTGAAAAAATAGTGGTTGATTATTCTGTGTAAAAGTCCCACGGAAACTAATCAACCTACGTAGCCCTGTCTTTCCTGCCACTGCTACTAATGCCATCTTGCATTTTAAAAAATGAAATTTATAGATCGCAGAGAAAATAGTTTGAAATCTGAAGGCAGTGCAGAAAAACTTGTTAGGGCTAGAATAAAGAAGAGATGTAATTAGAAGCATATCACGGAGGACTACCTTAAAGTAGAAAGTAGCCAGATCAGTTCCGTGATCATTACAAGAAAATACTTGACAGGTTATTCATACCACTTCAAAAACAATCTTTCAACAAGACCCTGCTGAGAGACTTTGTGGCTCTCTTGTAGGTGCCCCACTTCCTTTTCTGACGAATAGTAGCAAACCAGCTCCCAGTTCTTTCCCACTCCCCCTTTCTCTTCTTCTTAGTGGAGCTGCAGCATCAGAGACACAGGGCAAGGTCAAAGAGGAACCCACTCTGTGCATACCAAAGATGGATGCCAAAATAGCCACACCCTTAGCATACCCAGTTTCCCAGTACCAAATGTTTTTCAGTTTTTAATTTTTTTGGTTTGTTTGTTTAATAGACTGGGTAGACTGGGAAATGTTTTTTCCCAGTTGTTGCAAACTCAAAATATCTTTAAAAAGAAATGACATCACACGAACAAGTCTCTGACGGTAATAAGGTTACAGAGTTCTTTATCTCTGCTGGTTAACTGAAAAAGAGACTTCTACCAGTCCTACTGTGAACAAAACCAAATATGATATGAAGTGGCTTACAGGGAAAGATTTATCAATGCTCAGCCATCAATCAAAATGCTGAATCCATGCCAAGTGCATAATGGTGAGATTCATCTGAGAGTTTTCTTTCTCTCCCCTAAAGGGAAGTATCAGCATGACTCATTCTTCCTCTTGCAAGAATTTTCTTAATCCACCAAGTTAGTAAGCATTGAAGAACACATAAAACCTAAAATAAACTAGGCCAGGTCTAAAAGAAATCATGCTGAGAGCAAGTTGAATGTTACGCAGTGAACAAAAGGTATTATTTTTCCTCAGTTTCAATCCTTCCAAATTTCCTGGGCTTCAGACTAGATTTGTTTTTTTTTTTTTCTGAGACAAGGTCTCACTCTGTTACCCAGGCTAAAGTGTAGTGGCACGATCATGGCTCATGGCAGCGTCAAACTCCCAGGCTCAAGCAATCCTCCCACTTCAGCCTCTCGAGTAGCTGGGACAACAGGTGCGCGCCACTATGTCTGGCTAATTTTTATTTTTGTATTTTTTTTTTTGTAGAAACAGGGTTTTACCATGTTGCCCAGGCTGGTCTCAAACTCCTGGGCTCAAGTAATCCATCTGCCTTGGCCTCCCAAAGTGCTGGGATTACAGGTGTGAGCCACTGTGCTCAGCCAGTAGTGCACTTTTAAATTTTAATGGAAAAATCTTCAGTCATAAAAATAGATTTTTAAAAGTTTTTAATTTTAGCTAGATTATATAACTCAAGCTCCCTTTCTTTGCTAGAATAAGGAGAATTTTCTGTACCTTCTGACTCCTTGATTGATTACTCTGAAGTCCTTCTCCAAGCTCTATAACAAACTGTGACAAACCTATGTAATTAATAGGATTCAATTATCACCAGAGGAGGAAAAACAAACAAAACCCAGAGGAAACCAAAATTCTTTTTTTGTTTTATTTTTTGAGACAGAGTCTCCCACTGTCACCCAGGCTGGAGTGATGACAGCTCACTGCAGCCTTGACCTTCTGGGCTCAAGCGATTCTCCCACCTTAGCTTACTGAGTAGCTGGGACAACAAGTGTGTGCCAACCATGCGTAGCTAATTTTTAAATTTTTTGTAGAGATGAGGTCTCACTATGTTGCCCAGGCTGGTCTAAAATCCTGAGCTCAAGCAATGCTCCCACCTCACCCTCCCAAAGTACGGAATTACACATCTGAGCCACTGTGCCTGGCTGGAACCAAAATTCTTCAGGAGAAAAAGTCCTGCACTTAGTTAGCTCCCAGCATCAGACTGAGGGTGAGCAGATCTATGGATTTAGGGGTCCTGACTTTAATCTCTTCTTAGTTTCCTGGGCTAGATGAAGAATAGCTAAAATATAGTCCTGGTTCTGACAGGTGACTCTTCCACGTCCATGACAAACATGGCAAATCAAACAGACTTTTTTTCTCTGAGCACAGATCCTCCCTCAGTCCTCAGGCAGCTACTACCAGTAGATGAGACTTGGCAAAGGTTGAAACCTAGTCATTTCATCCCTGAGACTGATGGACTCAGGTCTCTTCTAATTCTAATTGTCTATGATTTTAAGGAAACACCATTTAACCCAATCTTGGGGGAAAAAATACTGACTTGCCCTCATCACTGCCAAGGTGAACAATGTATAAGTAAAAAGGAAAAATATGAAAGCTGAATCATGCTAGATATGCACATACAAAAGCTGAAATACTTCGGGAAAGTGACTTGAAAAACCAGAACCAGACAGACTAAAAACATGAACAAAGTAAATAATGAAGTCAAGCATGAGCCAATGTTGTTAAGTCGTAGAGGGGAAAAAAAAGTTACAGTAGTATGACCATATTAATAAATGCTTTCCTGAAAACTCACCAAATAAAGCAAACTTATACAGCTAATTTTCTATTTTCACATTGATTTCCATAATAAAGTTAGACATGTTTCCATGAAAACATGAATTCCCTACAAATCATAAATCATAGGAATTAATGCAAAGAAGTTTCAATCACAAAATTAAATATACATTCTGTCAATGTAGTAAGAATACTAAAGTAGTACATTCATTTCTGCCTTGGTCTTTATTTCCTTTTCTCTTATTAAAATAAATTTAAAAGTATTTAACTACTGCCTCTCTTTATTTTAATTAAATTTTATAACCAAGACTCTCAAGAGGAGAACAGTACTGAAAGATATTAGAAAAAAGACTTCAGAATAAGAAAAAATAGGTTAGAAAAATGGACTTGGAATTTAGGAAAGAGGCCTTTGGAAAACAGGTTTCAAAAAGGCTTTAACCGCAGGTGATATTCTAAGGAGTTTCAGAGGGTTCTCCCCCCGCCCCCCATCATTCATTTACATCTATTCCTCAAATGTGACCCACTTTTTTCTAGTACCTCAAGAAAGTCTACTGGTTAACAAAAGAGCTCCAAGGTCCTTCCAAATCTAAACAATCAACTTTTAAAAATAAGTGCTTGAGAATAACTCTGGAAGGATCCACAAGAACCAGAGACAAACTAGTTAGCTGAGGATACAAGGGAGAGGGTTCACTCGGTGTTTGCTATATATGCAGGAGGACCCCAGGAGTTTTGTACCACGTGCATTTATTAATTTTATTTTTGATTTAAAGGACAATTCAATCATTTGTTGCATTTTGATGTTGTGCATGAAAAAATAACAAATATTATCCCTGACTTTAGAATTATGCATGCCACACTCAGGTAACAGCAAGGAGTGCTTTGGTAGAAAAAACAAAATAACCATCGGCCATCATACAGTCTTATTAGAATTTCAGAATGCTATTAAAAAAAAAAAAAAACTAGCAATCTGCGAAACCAATAGCAAAGCTCATTTTAAGAAATATGTAATTATATATTCTCCCAAGTCCCACAGCTTTGGACCAAAGGCCCTATTTAATTGAAATCCTGAAACTGGGATTGAGGCCAGTTTTGGGGTATGTTTTCTCAAAACCTTCTCCCTAAGGAAACATCAAGAGAAACAGCTTTCTAAAGTCCTATGCAGGCTCTTCAAAGCCCTGTGTCTGAGCCCTGCCCCTTCCCAGGAAAGGTTCTAGGACCTAGAGAAATTTCTGGAACCTCATAAAGAGAGGAAGTAAAAAATACTGCTTTACTAAGCCCTCTGTCAGACCAGGCTCTAGACAAGCAAACGGACTCTAAGCTCCTGTTTTCCTGCTCTAACATCTGGATCTTGCCTATAGTCACCTAAAACACTGCTTTTAACATTTTACTCCTTTATTTAGAAATGTTTCTTGTTAGGTGTTTGTAGTTTGACAGTTTCTCAGGTGATTTTGATAAAACCCCCCTTCCTACTTGCTCTAAGAATCACTAGGAATCCTCTGCTTTAATCAGGCTAGATTCCTCAGGGCCTCACAGATATCCAAAGTTCATCTTCAGCTGGCCGCCTCATTTCTTTCCCACAATGGTGTCACTCTTCTTAAACAATCCTTTTTACCCCAGGCCCGAATTTCACCTCTCTATCTTATCCACAAGCCGCACAATTCAAAGACTAGCTGAAGTCTGTCCTCTCCAAAGCCTTTCTAGCTCTTCCAACTCTGACTACTCTTTTTCCTCCTCTCAAGGTCAGCAGTGCTCCAGGTGTGGCATACCATCTAGCCCCACTGCTCACCACTGAGTCATGAGTACGGTGCCCCAGCTGGTAAGAATGAATGCTCCTCAATGGAGCATGCCTCACTCTTACATGGTGAAGGCATTCATATGCACCTTCAGAGACACGGCACACTTCTGACTTAGAGATACCACTGGTATTACTCTAATCAACTTCAGGGGCCTGGAGATACATCAAGCTTTATTATCACAATTAATTTTCAGATTGAAAGGGAGTAGTAGTTACAATAGGTTTTTCAAGAGGCACAAGCCTAAAATTTGCATAATGTATTTTGTACTTCATGAGGGAGGTGGGGAATATAATACCACTCAGAAAGAGATTCGGTAACTCCTGGAGTTAGGGTATAATTCTCATGAGGTGGGATAAAAGCATGAACTCAGTCAATAGTAGTGCAACAGAGAGTTAATTCTTCAAGAAAATGACACCGCCCCACGACCTTGACCTTAGGCCCTAAATGTAGAAAACCTCATGCCTAATGAAGTACTATGATATTCAGAATGAATAGCTGAAAAATAACGAACAGACAGGGCACTTGTAAGTAACCACACAGCAGCCACAATCAACATCCACACAACCCACCATAAGCAATTTTTGGAACACAAAGAGAAAGGGCAAGATGACTTACACACCACAGACAGCACTGAAGAGGGCTTGCTAGGAAAAGTAATTTGGTATCATCAAGCTGTATACGTAAAGTTGATGGTATATAAATTATGCCTTGATAAAATTGTTTTTTAAAAAAGTAATCTGGTGACATAAGCTAGAGTATTCGCCTACGGAGAAGCAGCACGCGGTCCAGTAAAGTGAGGGGAGAGGCGTATTCACTAGGTTTTCATTGGCAGTTTCAACATAGAAGGCACAAAACCTCTGGCACAGAAGCAGAAATACCTCATGATGTTAAGAAAGGAGAGTTCACTATAAACGATAAGAACTACCACAATATAGCCTTTGAAAAATACACACAAACATATAATAAAAAGCCAAATCAGGCCGGGCACAGTGACTCACGCCTGTAATCCCAGCACTTTGGGAGGCCAAGGTGGGTGGATCACTTGAGGTCAGGAGTTCGAGACCAGCCTGGCCAACATGGTGAAACCCCGTCTCTACTACAAGTACATAAAAAAAAATTAGCCAGGCGTGGTGGCCCATGCCTGTAATCCCAGCAACTCGGGAGGCTGGGGTAGGAGAATCGCTTGAACACGGGAGGTGGAGGTTGCAGTGAGCCAAGATCGTGCCACCGCACTCCAGCCTGTGTGATAGAACGAGACTCCATCTCAAAATAATAATTAAAAAAACTCCAAACCACAAAAAACTACTGAAATAATGAGAACCATACAGCTAGTGGGGATTGGGGATAGTTTCAGAGAAAGGAGAAATGGGAGGGGATGGAGGCAGAAAGAAAAACAAATTAATACTTAAGACTGGTGATAACTGAAGAAAGCAGAACTGAGAAAGAAGGGAAGTCTTAGAAATCATTGCTATTGGCCAAGAAGCTTGGTTCACAGTCTCCAGGACAGAAGGTCTGCTTTGGGATAGGTTCTTTAGAAGGGGGCTAAAGGACATTTTTCCTTTAATATCAAATGACGGAAATCAACGGAGCCTCATACAAGTAAAAGAAAATAATGCAGGAAAAGAGAGGAGGTTGCTGAGAGCTTAGAAGGACCCAAAACAGGAGTTCAGGATAACATATCTAAAATTAACACTTATGACAACAACTATCAATTATTATCTTTAGTGATAGAATAAAACTGGTTATATCTTAATTACATCATAGGAAAACATTTCTTTCATTTTTTACTTTAGTCTCTCAGAATAAAGGGATCATGTCCCATATCATATTATAATGAAGTGAAAAAGAAAGGAATCAATTTTTGTTTGTATACCTGTTATATGCCAGGCACTTTATCATACACATCCCCTCCTAATAACCTTGCAAAATAGTTCTATCTCCAATTTACAGATGAAGAAACTGAGGCTCAGAAAGGCTAAGAGCCTGCTCAAGGGTATATACTTTTCAGTAGTGGATGTGAGATTTGAACCTGACCCTAAAAGCCATACGTTTTACACAATACCACACTTCCTCTAAAAAATACTCAATTTTTGCCATGTTTTTAGTTTTATAATACTAGACACTACACATTAACAGAAGCAAATTAAGTGATATTAGGTGATAGCAAGAAGCCACAGCTGGAGATAAAAGAAAAGGAAAAGCTACCAAGTAACCAAAACACAAAAGTGTGGGACAATTTAATGCAGTTTCTAAGAGCCTATAAAAGTCAACGATCTCAGAAGGCAATTCCATAGCATGGTACAATAAATGATGCAAAAAAAATGAATTCTAAAGTCGATATTTCCCACATCATTTTGGCTAAATTAAGCATCAGGGACTCCAATTATTATAATACATCTTATTTTAAAAATGACATTTAAAATAACTTACAAAAAAGATTTCAACTTCTTGCTAACTTTATAACCTTGGGCAAGATATTGAACTACTGTTTTGTCCCTCTGTTTTCTCATCTGTAAAATGAGAATAAGAGTAAGTATCTCAGCCGGGCGCGGTGGCTCACGCCTGTAATCCCAGCGCTTTGGGAGGCCGAGGCGGGCGGATCACGGGGTCAGGAGATCGAGACCACGGTGAAACTCCGTCTCTACTAAAAATACAAAAAATTAGCCGGGCGTGGTGGCGGGTGCCTGTAGACCCAGCTACTCGGGAGGCTGAGGCTGGAGAATGGCATGAACCTGGGAGGCGGACCTTGCAGTGAGCCGAGATTGCACCACTGCACTCCAGCCTGGGCGACAGAGCAAGACTCCGTCTCAAAAAAAAAAAAAAAAAGAGTAAGTATCTCATGGGATTGATACGTTAATTTGTTAAATGAGGATAACATATATACATCACTTAGAACAGTACCTAATACAGAGCATGTGATCAATGTTAGCTAATAGTCATTATCTTCATTAAATACTGTCTTCATTTTTAAGGAACACTTCATTAGTTCACGTTAAGTAAATGAGATATTATTCATACCATACTCTGATCCACATAATATAAGCAATTAAGTGCAGAGACTGAATGAGAGTTGGAGACTAAAGAGAATATAGAAGAGTGAGAGATCTATGTACACAAAGAAAATACTAGAAGAGAGGTGCTAGCCACCTCTATCTTTGCCCACACTTCTATCAACATTTATCTCACCAGACCATAATCAGTCTCCATGTCTCTGACAGAGATAGACCACCATCTATCTCCACCATAGACTGTGAGCACTTTGAGGGCAAGGACCTATTTTTACATTATCAGCTCCTAATATAGTGCCTGCAACATGGTAGACACTAAGTTAATATAAAATAAAGTAATATAAGGGGACTCAGTAAGCATTGAGATCAATGATGTGACAACTTGGTTTTATCATATCCTAATGGGGCTGGGAGCAGAGTCAGTAAAGTTGTACTGTATTGTCACTCTTTGATTATCAATATTCTACTCCCCTATTCTTTCTGAACTGAGAAACAAATTTCAAAAAGCAATGTTTAAAAAATGTTTAATCTGCTATAAAACTAGAAAATTTCCAAATGATAACACAAATTTTAGTAATTCATTTTAAGTATTAAAAATATTGCTCACTAGAAAAATTAGCCAGGTGTGCTGGTGTACAAATTGTAGTCCCAGCTACTTGGGAGACTAAGGCAGAAGGATCGTTTGAGCTCAGGAGTTCAAGGCTGCAGTGAGTTATGATCACACCTGCACTCCAGCCTGGATGACAGCAAAAGCCTGTCTCGAAAAAAAAAAATTGCTCTGAATTGACTATTATACCTAAACATTAATCCTAATGGTCAAATGGTAAGTCATAGGAATAAATAGACACTAAATAAGAGAAGACTGAGTGTGGTGGCTCACCTCTGTAATCCCAGCAATTTGGGAGGCCGAGGCAGGAGGATTGCTTGAGCCCAGGAGTTTGAGACTAGTCTGGGCAACATAAAGAGACCCCATCTCTATAAAAACTACAAAAAATCAGCCAGGCATGGTGGCACGTGCCTTTAGTTCCAGCTACTTGGGGAGCTAAGGTGGGAGGATTGCTTGAACCTGGGAGGCGGAGGTTGCAGGGAGCTATGATCACACCTGCACTCCAGCCTAGACAATAGAGTGAGACCCAGTCTCAAACAAAATGAAAAAAAAACAAAAAACAAAGAGATACACCTATTTCTTAGCTGTCAATCTGCCAGATGCAGGGAACATACCAAAAGAGAAGGCATGGTCACTTCCTTCTGACATCAAAATAAGCATGTTTTGAGATGAACAACCCCAAACCTCCTTGTGTGGGGGGACCCACCCCTTACTCCAGTCCCTGTGAAATATACAGCCAAAGAAACAACATAACAATGCCCCATCTTTCACAGCTGTTTGGTACAGGGGTCACCACTCTCAATCTAACCAGGACGGATCAAATTCAATTCTTCTCCAGAAATCTGGAAAGCTGGGAGACAAAACTCAAGTTGAGACATAAGGTATCACCAAGTCTGGAGGCACTATCATAACAAGCCAGTCACCTTGAAGCTGAAGCCAAGGGGAAAGCACAGAAGGTCAGTCTGTAGGGAAGAGAATGAAGCAGGGCTGGGGCTACAGGGAAGAAGGAAAGGAGGCACCTGCCTCAGGCACAAGATTTAATAGGGTGCAAAAAAGCTCAGCAATCAAGATAAATTACACAGTAATGATCAAAATTAATGTCCTAAAATGGAGCAGAGGCACAGAAAGAAGCCAAAGACAGCCCTACAAGTAGAGAGAGGACAGAGACTTTCAAAGTGTCTGCTCTGGGTTCCAGCTGTAGGTCATTTCAGGGACCTCAGCGCCCTTACAATAGTAATGCAGTACAACTCCCAGCTCTGCCACCATACCATCTAGCAAGAGAGCTTAACTGGGTTTGTGTTCCCTGAGACCTAAACACCTTGACTAATATACTGTATTTGGGAAAATGAGACATGCACACAAAGTGCTTTTTTTTTTCAAGAAAATATATAATTAACTGCCAAAAGAATGGTACTGGCTATTAGTGTACAGAAATTCAGAGATCACTGTGGGTAGTCAGGGAGGGACAGAATTAGCTAGACAGAGAGGGGTGGAGAAGTATATACTAAGCAAGGAGACCAAAGCACAGGCTGAAAAAGGTTGGAGCTGGGAGGGAAGCCAGGGCAAGAAGAAGAAAAGTAAAGGGAAAGGAGTGATCTTCACACACCCTGTGTTACACAGAAGTACGCCTCCACGCTCTTCTGCCTGCAGCCCTTACATCACACCGTTCATTACACAGGAAATGTCCTTTTGCACTCTTTCTCATGTTCAAATCCTTTCACATCTTTCAGGGACCAGTTCAAAGAACATTTCTGCAGAGGCTCCCCTTGTGTGCTAGACCAGATCCGGCAGTGGGAGAAGAAAAGAGGAAACAGTTTCTTCTGAGGTAGGAGGGAAGGCTAAGGGGCTTAAAGCAGTGCCAGCTATTCTCTGGTGGAGGCACACTATATCACTTGGAATGCTGGCCAATGTCTAAGGAAAGCAGAAAGTGAGATGAGTTGACAAGGAATAATAACGGGGGTTCAAGAAAAGTGGCAGAGGAAAGGCAAGCATAGGGGGTGTGCTGAGGACTAACAGAAGAGCCCACCTGCCCAGAAGGCCTTGCAGAGGGGAAATCCTACACATCTGCCTTGGTCCATTTCTGTGTAGGGTTCTGTAATTTTTCGCCAAGAAACTGTAAATCTTAGGGACAACAGGAGAAGAACAAAAGGGGGGTGGGCGTGACTTTGAAATCATCACATATTTATTGGTATTTCCAGTGAAATTAGACCCCCAACTCCTCAGCTGGTCTAGCACTCAAGTGGGCATATTAAAGAGGAAAAAAGAAAAAAAAAAAAAAAAAGAATAGTTCCCTAAGAGTATTACCTGGGTTAATTATAGCCCACCATGAATGAAAATAAATCTTGGCGGCTGTATCATGTCTTGTCATGTTTGCCTCAGGGTAAGGGCTTCCTGACTATAAGCCAGACTCATACATTTGAGGGGCTTCCTCTGAATATTACTTAACTCCTCATGAAAGTTTTAACACCACACCCAGGGAATGAAAATATTTTGTTGGTTGTAATTTTCCACATGGATGGAAATCCCCTACTGTATAAGTATGACTAACAATATCCTGCTCAAAAGAATTGCTATGCTATGGTTAAGGAAATACAACAATCTTCTTACCTACAAGTCTCTCTCTCTCTCTCTCTCTCTATATATATATATATATATACATATATGTAACACCCAGCCCTCATTTTCTTCTAGTTTACCATATTTTTATTCACTTTCTCACAGACACTTCAGGAACTGTGTTCACTTGTATGTACTCATAATGATGTTCATGCTTAGTTATGCCCAGATATGAAACTGTTTATTTGTAGTGGGTTATCATCACTGTATATGTTGCCTTAGTTTGTAAGTTTGTCTTAATGTGTTTGTGTTCCTTCCTTAGTGAGTGGGTGCAGGTGTTGAACATATATACCCAAGGGAGTGGATATCTTTATAGCTCAAAAAGGGTGCACATCTGAGGAGGAACCTTGACTGTATTTCAGTATTTTTCTTTCTTTTTTTGAGACAGAGTCTCACTCTGTCACCAGGCTGGAGTGCAGTGGCGTGATCTCGGCTCACTGCAACCTCCACCTCCCAGGTTCAAGCGATTCTCTTGCCTCAGCCTCCCGGGTAGCTGGGACTACAGGTGTGCGCCAACATGCCTGGCTAATTTTTGTATTTTTAGTAGAAATGGGGTTTCACCATGTTGGCCAGGATGGTCTCGATCTCCTGACCTCGTGATCCACCTGCCTCAGCCTCCCAAGGTGCTGGGATTATAGGCGTGAAGACAAACTCTTAAGAGTGGTATAAGGGTGAAAGAAGCCAGTCACAAAATATGACATATTATATGATTCAATTTATATGAGATGTCCAGAATAGGCAAATCTTAAGAGAGAGTAGATTAGTGGTTGCCTAGGGCTGGGTGAGGGAGACCGGGGGGAATTGGGAGGAATTAGGTAGTAACTGCTAATGGTAAGGGGTTTATTTCTGGTGTGATGAAAGTGTTCTAAAATGGTGGTGATGGTTCTGCAATTCTGAATGTACCAAAATCCACTGAATTGTACACTTTAAATGGGTGAATTGTATGGCGTGTGAATTATATCTCACTAAAGCTCTTATATATTACAGAAAGGGGGAAGGAATAAATAAGGAAACCAAAGTTGTCCTGCATTTCCACAGAAAGGTAATCCTGTCTTTGAAAATTTTAGCTTTTTTCTACTTCTATTTTAGTTAAGCTTTAGGATTCAAGACTCCTCACTGGTAAGTCCCCAGTTGTCTTCTCTCCATCTCTAATCTTTGTCTTTATTAACAAGGGTGATCTACCTAAGGGAGACAGCATTCACTAGTTACAACTCAATCTCTGAACAAAAAACAACATGAAAATATCTCTACAATTACCTCCCCACACTTGACATTCAAAGTGTGGTCTCCGACAGCACCACCTATCAGACATATAGACTTTGGACTCTACTTCAAACCTACAATATCCTGAATGAATTATGCATGCTAAAGTTTGAAAAGACTGCCCTCCACCATTCAGGGCCTTTCTGTTGTACCAAACCTGTTTTGTTTCAATGGGCCAGTAATTAAGACATGAAAACTCTTTGAATGGGATTTGACCTGTACCTATTTAACTTCAGATGAAGTTATTAATTACAATGTAGGTTGGCATATTGGATATACCACAAAATTTAGGAATTAGTCATAAAAAATATGATTAAATAAAATTGAGGCCGGGTGCGGTGGCTCACGCTTGTAATCCCAGCACTTTGGGAGGCCGAGGCGGGCGGATCACGAGGTCAGGAGATCGAGACCACGGTGAAACACCGTCTCTACTAAAAATACAAAAAATTAGCCGGGCGTGGTGGCGGGCGCCTGTAGTCGCAGCTACTCCGAGAGGCTGAGGCAGGAGAATGGCGTGAACCTGGGAGGCGGAGCTTGCAGTGAGCCGAGATTGCGCCACTGCACTCCAGCCTGGGCGACAGAGCGAGACTCCGCCTCAAAATAAATAAATAAATAAATAAATAAATAAATAAATAAATAATAAAATTGAGCAGTAGGTCTACAGCATTCTCAAGAACTCATGTTTGCTCTTTCTCATGTCTAGCATAGGACTTGGAATTCATATCGCCAGTGTTTCCTGAATGAGCAAAATAAATGAACTTTTAAAAACCAGAGATATTTAGGGGCGGAATAATCTTGGGGGTCATCTGGTCCAACAATCTAATTTTAAAGATTAGCAAACTACAATTTCTCAGAATTGCAAAAGCAAAGAAAGCTCAAAGAATTAAAATATATTGGGACATTTTAATTCGTTTTGTTCCTTTCGTAGGAATGTGTAAGAAAGGGGACTGTAACTATTATGATTGCTGACTCTTAAAGGTGAACAGGTGCCTAGGAAGAAGAAACTAGCAAGAGTAAATGAGCCTTGGCAAAGCTATTTTTCCAAGCCTAATATATTTTTGGCGGGCCAATTAATCAATTTAATCTGCCAAAAAAAATTAATCTGAAGGTTTCTCAGAAAAGGAGAGGAGACATGAGCTGCATGAAAATGTTACAAACCAAGGGAGGCTGCACATAACTAACTTAAATCTCCACAGGCTTATTTCCTGTTGAAGTATGGCCTCCTGGGGTAAGTTTTACTGCAGTGTTCATTGCCAGATGACTTTTGGTTTTAACAGAGGCCAAGGGCAAGTTGGAAATGCGATTCTTAACTAAACATTAAAAAGAAAGAAAGAAACTGGCTGTTTCCCATTTCTGTTTGTAATCAGAATGCAGGCTTGAGGAGGAAACACACCACCTCCCGCAAGCAAAAATATAACGACCCAGTCACGTCCTCAAAAACAAACTAACACACAAACTTCCCAGCCGGATCCAGCTGTGCTGCCTGGGAGCTAGGAACTTAATTCTAACAGCAGACAGATCAAACCGGTGAACGCAAGGGCAGCCACATTTCAATCACAAAAAGGGTGTGCCCTAAGTATTGGCTCCCCCACTCCGCCGCCCAACTTTCAACAAGCCGAAGCCTTTGAAGGAGGCTCGGTGCCATCTCAGGGCGATCGTATCCCGGCGATGCTGGGTGGGGCGCAGGGAGCCAGCTCGGCCGCGGCTCAGCCGGAGGGGAGGGGGCCGGTCCCGAACCCCGGCGCCCGGGCCGCGGGTGATTCACCGGGAACGCCGGGTTCGCGCGCCTCGACCGGCGGGCGACGCCCAGCGCGCCCCACCTCCCCCGCCCGGGCCGTTCGCGCAGAAGCAGCCCCCGCGCGCCCCTGCTCCCTGAGACGGACCCGTCGGGAAGGAGCCCGGAGTCGGGCGGCCGGCGGGCAGCAACCTCTCCCTCCTCAGCCACCATGGCCGGTGCGACTCCCTACCCGCGCCCGCAGACGGACTTCCTGGAAAGCACCGGGCTGGGCTTACCTGAATGGCGCCCGCAGGGGCCGCTGACCTCTTCACAGACCCACGGAAACTGCCGGCCGCCAGCCGAGGCTCGGTTCCCAGCACTCGCCGGTCCGCCCGCGTTGGCCTCCCAAGGAGTTGCCTGACCCACCCGCCAGCAGCTCCCTCACTCGACCGCCCTGTCGATGCGGCGCGTTCCTCCTTCGCCTCCGACGCGCGTGCGCACTCCCGTGCCGCGGTGCATCCTGGGAGTTGTAGTTCTAGCAAAGGAGGGCGAGGCTCAACGCTGACCCTGGTCTTTACAATGGGCAGAACATAGGAAGGGGACTGCGAATACCAACCCTTATCCCAGTCTAAGACAATGTTCTCTACTCGTGGAAGTACCTACTATGGACTTCCCCGAAGCTGGAAATAGTATCCAGAGGCTCTTTGGTATAGATTTCCTTTTTACTTTGACCTTTTGTAAAGAAGCGCACACGGCAGGGCTTGCGTTGTAGCCTTGGTTGTTAATGCGAGGACATGACATTGGGGCCTTTAAACTGGTCACGACAGAGTTATAGCAAAGTAAAGGAATCAAATCTAAAGCCCAAGAGAGGCATAAATCATGCGAATGTCACCTCCAGGGTGTGGTGACCTTAGTGGTTTTCTTAGGTATGCAACCAGGGATGATATAGCTACTGCAGGGCAGTTTCTGCCCATCCTGTCTTCGCATTCCATCTTCAAGCTCTGCACCAGGCGGTGGGGCTGGCTGCTGTAGTGGGAGAAAAAACAGAAGAGGCTGCTCAAGGGGGGGATTGGGGCAGATGGGTAGTCTAGAGGGAAGAGGAAGAGTGTGGGAATCTCTCAGAGGACTGTTTGACAGTGCCCTATGTAATGGCTACCTTTCGTGCGAGGCTCTGAGGAGAGGGAACTGCGACATTTTTCCATTTATTCATTTAGTCCACTTACTGGGAATTTTCCTGGCCTGCTCTTCAGGAGTAGACCATCCCCAGGAGTAATGCTAAACTTTGACACACCTTTCAAAAATGCAGCCAAAGAAGTAGACTGACGTGCCTGCTTGAGGTACATTCCAGCTACACCCAGTGTGCAAGCCACTTAATGGTTTAAACCTCTCCTGGCATCTACTTCTTCCCCTCAGAGGAAGGAGCACCCTAGGTTAGATAAACATCCTGGAATTTCATGCAACTGGCACCCACTAATTTCAGCAATGGAGATCACTGATGGTTTGGGTTTTTAAGGGAAAAAAACCCTTCTTTTTTTTTTTTTTTTTTTTTTCTCCAAGACAGAGTCTTGTTCTGTCGCCCAGGCCAAAGTGTAGTGGTGTGATCTCGGCTCACTGCAACCTCTGCCTCCCAGGTTTAAGTGATTCTCTTGTCTCAGCCTCCCGAGTAGCTGGGATTACAGGCATGCACCACCACACCTGGCTAATTTTTGTATTCCTAGTAGAGACGGGTTTTCACCATGTTGGCCATTCTGGTCTTGAACTCTTGACCTCGTGATCTGCCCACCTTGGCCTCCCAAAGTGCTGGGATTACAGGCGTGAGCCACTGTGTCTGGCCAGGAAAAAACGCTTCTCAATTGCAAATACTTAGAGGACAGTCAACAATCTTGTGGCCATTGCATTTTATTTTCTATACCATCTTTGGGTCAATCTCTTGGAGATCACAGCTTTCTGAGAGCAATTTCCTACAGAATTCAGGTTCATAAGAATGTTTATACTTATAATACATACCAACTACTGGGCCAGCACTTCATTTGTAATATCTCATCTAATCCTCAAAACTAATCTAGTCCTCAAAACTCTATAAAGAATAAACTGGTATCCTCCATTTCTATAGATAAGAAAATGAAGACTCAGAAAAGTGAAGTAATTTGTACGAGGTCCCCAGCCAGTAATTGGAGATCCAGAGGTGAGACACAGTTCTCTTGAGTCAAGTACTAATGTGCTTTCCACTGCTGATCAGACTGATGTGTCTCCTAAATCTCATCAATTTTTTTTTTGAGACAATCTCATTCTGTCACCCAGGCTGTAGTGAAGTGGCCCTATCATGGCTCGCTGCAGCCTTGACCTCCTGGGCTCAAGCAATCCTCCAACCTCAGCCTCCTGAGTAGACTGAGCAGCTGGGACTACAAGCATATGTCACCACACCCGGCTAATTTTTTTTAATTTATTTTTTGTAGAGACAGGGTCTCCCTGTGTTGCCCAGGCTAGTCTTGAACTCCTGGGCTCAAGGGACCCTCCCACCGTGGCCTCCCAAAGTACTGAAATTATAGACATGCAACACCATACCTAGCTGATATGGTTTATTTTAAGAAGGACTTTCCTCTGCAGTATGGCTTCTTTTGCTTTGGTCACAGAGATTTTTTAATTCAGTGTCTGACTGACTTAATCTATTACAGTTTTCCTCTCTCACCTTCCAATATGGGCTGTTAGGCAAATATTAAATATATTTTCGCTATTCATTTCAAATTTTTCCTAACGAATGTATAAATCTTATTTTAGTTCCTTTTTCTAAAATAATGCAATTTGATGGTGGATTTTTTCCTTTCTTCAGGCATACATTATCATATTTTCATCACAAAGCTTATAAACATGAATCTCTTAAATCCATGTACATTAAATGCCACATATGAGGCCAGAGATGTTAAGAATAATACCTCAGTATTGGATAGCACTGAAGAGGTAGAACCTTCCTCACTTCTTCCACTCCTTTGCTATAATGCATTCTCTATATTAGCAGCCAGAATCACTTTTTTTTTTTGAGACAGAGTCCCTGTCTGTCGCCCAGGCTGGAGTGCAGTGGCGTGATCTCTGCTCACTGCAACCTCTGCCTCCGGGGTTCAAGCAATTCTACCTGCCTCAGCCTCCCTAGTAGCTGAGATTACAGGCCCCCCACCCCACCACGCCCGGCTAATTTTTGTATTTTTTTAGTAGAGACAGGGTTTCGCCATGTTGGCTAGGCTGGTCTTGAACTCTTGACCTCAGGTGATCTGCCCACTTTGGTCTCCCAAAGTGCTGGGATTACACATGTGAGCCACCACTCCCAGCCCAGAATGATCTTTTAAAAACAAATCAGATCATATCACCATCTTGCTCCAAACCATTCATGGCTTCCATCACATTCAGAATAAAATCCAAAATTAACACCTCTACAAATCTGTATATGATTTTTTTGTTTCCTACCATATATTCTCTCTGACAGTGCCCTAGTTATACTGGCCTCCCTGAGGTTTCTTAATCCTGCCAAGTTTCTCCCCATCTCAGAGTCTTTATGCTATGCAGGAAAATGATTTTCCTCCCAGATACTTCTAGCTCATGCCCTCATTTTAATGAAGGTTCTGCTCAAATGTTACCTCTGAAAGTCTTCCTCTTATCACCTTACCCTGTCATTCTCTCCTTTCTTTACTTGTCGTCATAGCACTTTTACCACATAGCATCATATTGCTTGTTTCCTTAGTGGAAGCTCAACAAGCTTTGCTTTGTTTACTCCTCCATCCCTACCATCTACAATACTGCCTGCACACAGAAAGTATTCAATAAATATTTGTAAATAAATGAATGTTGCGTTCTTCCCTCTCTCTCTCCTACTCTCCTCTTGGGACACAGAACCAGAAGGTTCACCTGTAAATGCCAGCCAGTGACCTGATTCGGACGTAAACACCAGCTGCAAGAGGGTTGACGACACAGGAGAATAAGATCCTGTGAAAGTCCTGAGATAGAGACAGAGCTCTCTTTTAAAAAGGCCATAATTTAGGGTTACCACTATTCCCTTAGAGTTGGAAACATAATTCTTGGAGGAAAACAAACAGGAAAAACGTGAAAATTATATTCACATAAATAAGTGAAAAGGTAAGTCCACTAAATGCCTGTGGTAGATTGAAATATCGTTCCCAAATGTTTGCTCTCCTTTAGAGGAATAGACAGGCTTGCCCACTACTGTGTGACTTCCAGTGCTGCCCCGAAGGCATTCAGGCTTGGCTATGATCTCATGATGGGATTTTCCTCCTCTCTTCGGTTAAATGTCATACTGTAATCACAAAGTTTGGAATCATGAATCTTGCTTTGGTCAATAAAATATAATTGGAAGGGACAATCCGACAGTTCTGGGTGGAAGCTTTAAGAGTCACTGCCTTTCTCTACTAGTGTGCCTGCTCTTTCCCTCCACCAAGAGAAAGGCAAGTTCTGAATAGAGGCTGGTCCTTCTGCCTGGGTTCTAGAATAAGAAATTACATGGATCAGAGCCTCAGCCGCTAGCTGACACAACATACAATGTGAGCGAAGAGGAAACTGAGGTTTAGGTTCGTTTGTTACTGTAGACTTACTTAGCAAAAGCTGACTACTACAGTGCCTAATCAGAGAAACATAATGATCTGAACTAGAAGTGGTATGGCACCCCAAACCTTCTGCATTTAATCCACTTCAAGTAATGGAAAACAGTTGAAGTTCAACATGCTAACACACTACAGAGAACAAACCTGAGGCCTTCGGGTAACATATTTGAACAAGGGAAAGAGTATGGTTCCCATTAGTCTTCAGGGTTTGCTTAGAGTGAAAGTGATTGATAAAATGACACTCCAACTCTACTTTACGTGTTAATATTACAAGCTCTAATTAGTGTTATCTCTAAACTCCCAGCCAGAGTAACTCAGAAAGCATGTCACGCTGAATCATCATATGCTAATTAATAACAGCAGCACTTTTCTTGTTATCAAAGAGTTCCTTTAGGAAATAGTTACTTTGGTATATGTAAGCATATTTTGTGTGTATGTAAAAACGTGTATTTATAGGAGAGCTGAGAAAAACTAAAACATAAATTTGAAACGAAAAGGTAAGGATTTCATTATGGAAGCTTGGAGGTAGGAATCCTATGGAAGCAGTGGGAGGTAGGAATCACAGAAGACAAATATCATGGCTGGGTGCATACCGTTGTTTTTTTTTTTTTTTTTCTGAGATGGAGTCTCTCTCTGTCACCCAGGCTGGAGTGCAGTGGCATGATCTTGGCTCACTGCAAGCTCCGCCTCCCGAGTTCACACCATTCTCCTGCCTCAGCCTCCCGAGTAGCTGGGATTCCAGGTGTGCACAACCATGCCTGGCTAATTTTTGTATTTTTAGGAGAGACGGGGTATCACCATGTTGGCCAGGCTGGCCTCAAACTCGTGACCACAGGTGATCTGCCTACTTTGACCTCCCAAAGTGCTGGGATTACAGGCATGAGCCACCACGCCTGTGTGCATACAGTTTTACAGGAAAGATTCAAGCACACTTTTTGGCCTCAAATGCCCTTTTTCTATCACCCGTCTCTGCCTTTTAGAAGCCTCCTCATGTTTCATTCTCCATCTCAAATGTCTGTTCCCCACTCAACCTTCACTAATGCCATCAGCTGGAATTAATTTTGCCTTTCCCATATTTTCATACCCCATTATGCCTCCATTAGAAGTGCACTGAATACACATTTCAGCCAAATGCCAAAAGGGCCAAAAAATAAGTCACTCTTCAGCTGAAGCCGAAATTGATGATAAACATCATTATTAAAGAATAAACTTCTGGGATGTACACATAAACCTAAAATATTATCCCCAAATTTTAATATTATTTTAATAATATTAAAAATGTTAGTGCTAAAACTGTTCAGTTTAACATTTACTATAGAAGCAATAATTTCCCAGTGCTGTCCATTGTTAGACTCTCCTACAGTCACTACAGAAAGCCAAATTTCAGCTCAGGTGAGTGAATGAATATGATCCATGTCATAAATGGAATTAAATAAGAATGAACTTCAGGTCTTCAAATGATAAATGCTAGATACCCCAAACCCTTCTACCAAGACCGGAGTTGTGATATGATGTAACTTCTGCTTACTTTTCCTTGTTTTTATTTATTATTATTATTTGTTTTTGAGACAGACTCTCACTCTGTCGCCCAGGCTGGAGTGCAATGGCACGATCTCAGCTCACTGCAACCTCCACCTCCTGGGTTCAAGCGATTCTCCTGCCTCAGCCTCCTGAGTAGCTGGGACTACAGACATGCACCACCACACCTGACTTATTTTTGTATTTTTAGTAGAGACAGGGTTTCGCCATGTTGGCCAGGCTGATCTCAAACTCCTGACCTCAAGTGATCCTCCAGCCTCGGCCTCCCAAAGTGCTGGGATTACAGGTGTGAGCCACTGCACCTGACCTCCTTGTATTATTTAAATTTTTTATAAACATTTATTGGCTCAAAAACAATATATTGTTTTTTCTTAGTTATCTAGCCAATGGATTCCTTCTTGATATTTGTAGTAATTGTCAGCTTATTTTCCTATTTGCTTGAAAGTCTTAAATAATTGTTTCTTTTTGTCTTTTACTAAATTCTTATTGATACATTATAATTGTACATATGCATGGGAGTACATGTGATATTTTGATACATGATACAATGTGTAATAATCAAATCAGGGTAATTGGTCATCATCTCAAACATTGATTATTTCTTTGTGTTGAGAACATTTCAAATCTCTTCCAGCTATTTTGAAATATGCAATACGTTACTGACAACTACAGTCACCCCACTGTGCTGTTGAACCACTAAAACTTATTCCAAGTGTATTTTTGTACCCATTAACTAAACTCTCTTCATTTTTACCCTCCTTAAGTTTTTAATTTTTTTGTTTGTTTGTTTGTTTTTAGATGAAATCTCGCTCTGTTGCCCAGGCTGGAGTGCAGTGGCACGATCTTGACTCACTGCAACCTCCGCCTCCTGGGTTCAAGTGATTCTCCTGCCCCAGCCTCCTGAGTAGCTGGGACTACAGGCATGCACCACCACTCCCAGCTAATTTTTTTGTATTTTTTAGTAGACACAGGGTTTCACCATGTTGGTCAGGCTGATCTCAAACTACTGACTTCAAGTGATCCACCCACCATGACCTCCCAAAGTGCTGGGATTACATATTTGAGCAACCGTGCCGGACCAGTTCTTTAGAGAAGTTTTACAAGTGTTTACCCTTCAAAAAGCTTAAGGTTCTATAAAAATGTTATGAACCTTTCCTAAATTCCTGGCTTTTAAAGTGATGCATCCATAAGTGAGCCTAAGTACATAAAAGAAACTTGTGGTATTGGGAGCCAGGGCCAAAATGTGTGCATTACTAGAACATGAAAAGCACCATCGGGGATTACTTTTTAAATTTCTTTTTCAGGTTGTTCATTGTTGGCATATAGAAATGCTACTGATTTTTATATGTTGACTTTGTTTCCTGCAACTTTATGGAATTTTTTTTATCAGTTCTAATAGTTGTTTGATGGCATCTATAGGTGTTTCCAAATTTAAGATTATGTCATCTGCAAACAAGGATAATTTGATTTCTTCTATTCTAATTTGGATGCTCTTTATTTATTTCTCTTGTCTGATTGCTCTAGCTAGAACTTCCAGTACTATGTTGAATAACAGTGGTGAAAGTGGGCATCCTTGTCTTGTTCCAGATCTTAGAGGAAAGAGTTAATTTTTTCCCATTCAGTATGAAACTATCTGTGGGTCTGTCACATATGGTTTTTATTATGTTGAGGTATGTTCCTTTTATACCCAGTTTTGTTTTTTTTTTGAGATGGGGTCTTGCTCTGTCACCCAGGCTGGAGTACAGTGGTGCAATCTCAGCTCACTGCAAGCTCCGCCTCCCAGGTTCACACCATTCTCCTGCCTCAGCCTCCTGAGTAGCTGGGACTACAGGTGCCTGCCACCACACCTAATTTTTTTGTATTTTTTAGTGGAGATGGGGTTTCACTGTGTTAACCAGGATGGTCTCAATCTCCTGACCTTGTGATCCACCCACCTCGGCCTCCCAAAGCATACCCAGTTTTTTGAGGGTTTTTATTATGGAGGGACATTGAATTTTATCAATTTTTTTTAGCATCAATTGAAATGATCGTATGATTTATATCCTTCACTTTGTTGATATGGTGTGTCACATTGATTGATTTCTGGTGGGTTTTTTTTGGTTGTTTTTTTGTTTGAGTAAGGTTCTTGCTCAGTCACCCAGGTTGGAATGCAGTACTACAATCTTGGCTCATTGGAACTTCTACCTCCTAGGCTCAAGCGATTCTTTCACCTCAGCCTTCTTAATAGCTGAGACCACGGGTGCACACAACCATACCTGGCTAATTTTTTGTTTTTTGGTAGAGACAGGGTTTCACCTTGTTGCCCAGGCTCCCAAAGTGCTGGGATTACAGGCGTGAGCCACCACTCTTGGCCTGATTTGTGTATGTTGAACCATCCTTGCATTCCAGGGATAAATTCTACTTGGTCATGAAGAATGATTTTTAAATGTCTTGTTGAATGCAGTTTGCTAGTATTTTGTTGAGGATTTTTGCATCAATATTCTTCAGAGACATTGGTCTGTAATTTTCTGTTTTTGATGTGTCTTTGTCTAGTTTTGGTCTCAGGGTAATACTGGACTTGCAGAATGAGTTTGTATTCCCTTCTCTTCTATTTTTTTTGGAGTAGTTTGAGTAGAATTGGTATTAGTTCTTCTTTGAATGTTTGGTGGAATTCAGCAGTGAAGCCATCAGGTCTTGGGCTTTTCTTTTTCCTTTTTTTTTTTTGAGACAGAGTCTGGCTCTGTCCCCCCAGGCTGGAGTGCAGTGGCACCATCTCGGCTCACTGCAAGCTCCGCCTCTCAGGTTCACGCGATTCTCCTGCCTCAGCCTCCCGAGTAGCTGGGACTACAGGCGCCTGCCACCATGCCCTGCTAATTTTTTTAGTATTTTTAGTAGAGACACGGTTTCACTATGTTGGCTAGGATGGTCTCGAACTCCTGACCTCATGATCCGCCCACCTTGGCCTCCCAAAGTGCTGGGATTACAGGCTTGAGCCACTGCGCCCGGCCTCTTGGGCTTTTCTTTACTGGGAGACTTTTTATTATGTCTTCAATCTTGTTACTTGTTATTGGTCTGGTCACACTTTGGATTTCTTCATGATACAATCTTGATAGGTTTATGTGTCTAGGAATTTATTCCTTTCCTCTAGGTTCCCAATTTATTTGCATATAGTTGCTCATAGTAGCTACTAATGATCCTTTGAATTTTTGTAGTATAAGTTGTAGTGTCTCCCTTTCCATTTCTGATTTTATTTGGGTCTTTTTTTTTTTCTTAGTCTGGGTAATGGTTTGTCAATTTTCCTAATCTTTTCAAAACACCAACTTTTTGTTTCATTGATCTTTTATGTTATTTTCTTCATTTCAGTTTCATTTATTTGTGCTCTGATCTTTATTATTTCTTTTCTTCTACTAATTTTGGGTTTGGCTTGCTCTTGCTTTTCTAGTCCTTTAAGATGCCTCATTATTTATTTGAAGTTTTTCTTCTTTTTTTTGATGTAGACACTATAAACTTCCTTCATAATGCTTTCACTGTATCCCATAGGTTTTGGTATGTTCTGTTTCCATCATCATTTGTTTCAAGAAAATTTTTCAATTTTCTTTCTGATTTCTTTATTGACCCACTGGTCATTCAGCAGCATATTGTTTAATTTCCGTGTATTCGTATAGTTTCTAAAATTCCTCTTGCTATTGATTTTAAGTTTTATTCCATTGTGGTCAGAGAAGATGCCTGATATTATCACAATTTTAAAAAATATATTAAGACTTGTTTTGTGACAAAGCATCTATACCTGAGAATGATCCATACGCTGCCAAGAATGTGTATTCTGCAGTTCTTGGATAAAACGTTCTGTAAATATCTCTTAGGTCCATGTGGCCTATAGTTTAAGTCCAATGTTTCTTTGTTTGCAGATTAAGTCCAATGTTTCTTTGTTGATTTTCTGTCTGGAAGATGGGTCCAATGCTGAAAGTGGGGTGTTGAAGTCCCCAGCTATTATTGCATTGAGATCTCTCTCTCTCTCTTTCTCTTTAGTTCTAATAATATTTGCTTTATATATCTGGATGCTCCAGTATTGGGGGCACATGTATTTAAAATTGTTATATCCTCTTGCTGAATTGACCCCTTTATCATTATATAATGACCTTCTTTGTCTCTTCTTACAGTTTTGTCATGAACTCTATTTTGTCTGATATAAGTATAGTGACTTCTGTTCTTTTTTGGTTTCCATTAGCATGAAATATCTTTTTCCATCCCTTCATTTTCAGCCTATGTGTATCTTTAAAGGTGAAGCCTTACCTGTATGCGACAGATCAGTCAGTCTTTTTTAAAAATGTTATTCAGCCCAATAAAAAGATAGTATGTGTTTTTACTAGGCAGTTTAGTCCATTCCAGGAGTCGCTCCAGAAGCCAAATGGGCAAATCCAAAAGAGGATACCCACAAGGCAGAGCAAGCCTAAACAAGGGAAACATGAGGGAAATCACAAGTGCTGAGCTAATGAGAAGGTAGGTCAGGAGTAACGCCTGCATCAGTTCTCTTATTTGTATTCAGTTCTTGGAGTGATGGGGGAGGGCCTGTGTCCTAGAAGGGAATGGCCAGTAGAAATTTAAAAATGAGTAAGATGCACTCAATCCTGTCTAAATTCTTGACATTGTTGGCATAAAATGGAGAACTTTGTTGGCGTTAATATCCATGTGATACAGGAGTGCTGGGAAGGGAAGAGTGTAGTCCCTTTAAATGATACGGAACAGGGTTAGGGAAGCGCTGGGCAGAGGGCTCTGGCTAGGGCTCCGCCCCCACGGACCTAGGTGAGGACAGGCACTCCTGCCTTCCCGCCCAAACGTTGCATTTCCCAAGACCACCCTGGCCCGCCACGCCCCCATCCTGGGCCTATAAAAACCTGAGACACTGGCAGGGCGGAGACACAGGCGGCTGGACTTAGGAGAGGGTCGGTGGAAGAAGACACAGGTGGCTGGCTGTAGCTAGGCCACTGAGGAGAGCACATCGGTGGAAGAATACACCGACAGATGCACCTGGCAGGCCATGCGGCCATCCACCAGTGGGATGAGGCGGAGTTTGGCCAGGGCAGTCGGAGGGGAGCCGGCCGAGCAGCCAGAACTCCAAGGGAAAACCATCTCCCCCTGGCTCCCCCATTTGTGGAGAGCTACTTCCACTTGATAAAAGTTTGCACTCATTCTCCAAGCCCACGTGTGATCCAATTCTTCCAGCACACCAAGGCAAGAACCTAGGATACAGAAAGCCCTCTGTCCTTCAGGCAAGGTAGTTAAGTTCTAATTGACTGGTTAACACAAGCCGCCTATAGACGGCAAACTAAGAGCACCCTGTAACACGCCCACTGGGGCTTCAGCTGTAAACATTCACCCCTAGACGCTGCCGTGGGGTCAGAGCCCCACAGCCTGCCCGTCTGTATGCTCCTCTAGACGTTTGAGCAGCGGGGCACTGAAGAAGCGAGCAACTTCCCCCGTCGCATGCCCTGCAAGGGGGACAACGGAACATTTCCTGTTTCACATAGATATTTATTTAGGTTAGAATTTAAAAATTCTAAGTGCCTTCTATATCTCGGATACTTCTAAGAGTTTTTACACATTAATCTGCATAATAGTACTACTGTGAAAAATGCTACAATTGTTACTACTTTGCAGATGAAGCTGGGGCTTGGTAATTTGCACAAATTCATATAACTAATGGAAGTGAGATCTGAACCAGGCAGGTGTGACCCCAGGGTGCACACTTGTAACCACTCTATTCATCATAACCCAATAGGCTGAAAGGGAGAATCTTTTAAACGAAATAATTACTATACTTTCTTGTCCAAGAGAAGGTGTGAAACAGCAAATATAGAAATTAGACACTGGCCCTTTATTTCTCAGTTGAATTTTATCAGTCTAAACTGAAATCCAAGGGTCAAAGAGTTGGGACAGAGTTCAGCAAGAGGGCAGGAAGAACAGTTTTTCCTGTTTTTCCAGGGTCAAACCTTTACAACATAACTTCATTTTTAGTGTTCAGTATTACAAATTACCAGAAGAGCTTTAAAAAGAATAATAATATAAATCCAAAATTAGTGTAAAAAATTCAGGGTAAAATAGTTAACCTGTTTGGGCTTTCTGTATTCCTGTTCCCATTCATTCTAACAAACTTTTAACTAGCCAAATGTGTACATTTTTGTTTGATAACAAGTTGTTTCTGTTATGGCTACTTGTAGTTGTCTTGTTTCTTCATAGTTTTCTGCAAATGTGCTCATCTAAGAAAATGATGCCAACCATTTGTTTTAAAGAAACACTGTCTAAAAATTAGCCATATAAAACCAGTCTTTACTTTGAAAGGAAAGTTTATTAATTCCCAATGTTCTTTACATTTTCATTTGGAAATATCATTCCTGACAGAAATAGATACATTATATCTTTGAAAGCAGAAAGATCTTAATTAATTAAAACGGTTTACATTTACCTTAGCATTAGGTCTGGCTGGCTAACTTCAAAGGATTAAAAATTGCACCTATTTGGGCCAACTGGGGTCCTGAATAATTATCCAGGGTAAAAGTATAATATTTCATACTTGATACATTTTGCTTTATCACACATTTACTTTCCACACAGTGTTCAACTTCACATTTAAAAAGCAAATTAGTCTTTAATTCCCTAATGAATATAATAGTCTTGATTTGATTGAAGTTTCAAATAGAAAATAAAACTATGCGGAGTTTTCAATAACTGCTTAGCCCCAATAAATGTTGCCAATAGAAGTTTAAACACTTGTTTAAACAGTTTGCAAAGTATTATTTCCTTTATTCTCTTCAAAACAACACAGACACACACAAAGTCACACATTACAGGCATCTGAACAGGTAAAATGTTACAGATTAGTGGCATGCAGGTATTTTACATTTTTAAGTGCAATGAAAAATGCTGCTTATTCATTTTGCTTGAATAGATGAAAACAACTAAGATAAATGCTTAATTAAAATATAATTATTCCATGTATATAAGGGTTTTTGTTTTTAAACCAAAGTGGCAGAGGTAAGAATTTTAGGTCAGAATAACTTACTTAACTGAAGATTGTCACTGGCAACATTTGGTACTAAAATAAAATTTCCTCAAAAAGCATATTTCCTATTGATCTCATTTCGCCATATGGCCGATTCCTATCTACTCACAGATTACCCACAGGAAGTTTTAAATCCTGGGCCAGCCTCTCTAATTGCACAGTATACTTTTGATTGGCTTCTCTCTTTTTCCCAGTCAATACTTACTCAGAAATACACACACACACACATTTTAAATAAGAGCCTACAAAAAAATGCTGTGTTTACTATGCTCAGTTTCTTTCTTTGCCTTCCCTTTTCTCCTTCCCCACTGGTTCTGAGAAGCAAGATAGTATTTATTTTATTTTATTTTATTTTATTTTATTTTATTTTATTTTATTTTATTTTATTTTATTTTATTTTATTTTATTTTATTTTATTTTATTTTATTTTATTTTATTTTTTGAGATGGAGTTCCATTCTTGTCACCCAGGCTGGAGTGCAGTGGTGTGATCTCGGCTCACTACAACTTCCACCTCCTGGGTTCAAGCGATTTTCCTGCCTCAGCCTCCCCAGTAGCTGGGATTACAGGCTCTTGCCACCAGGCCCAGCTAATTTTTGTATTTTTAGTAGAGACGGAGTTTCACCATGTTGGCCAGGCTGGTCTTGAACTCCTGACCTCAGGTGATCCACCCACCTTGGCGTCCGAAAGTGCTGGGATTACAGGCATGAGCCACTGGGCCCAGCCTAAATGGTATATATTTTTAAATATCCTTTCAGAAAAGGCCGCTCATCCAGAACTATTCTGAAGACAGTAAAGAACTGCTGAAGAGGAAGAAAAAACTGGTTGTGCAATAGTCAGACCTCCTCTGAACAAAGCCTCCTGCAGAGAAACAGAGCTGCAGTGGAGGCATTACTCACCCATGTTCAGAGGCAATGGAAACGATTTAGAATCACAGGCTTGTCAAGTATTGGAGCTGGAAGGGACCTTAGGGAGCATCGAATCTACTCACTTCATTTTACACATGAAATGAAGACAAGATAGATGGAGAGTCTTGCCCAAAGTCACATACAGCTGGCATCTAAATCACTATTGTTTCTCAAAAATATCACACGGTGGCAAATGGAGCATAACTCTGTGGGGCTGGACGACAGCTAAATTCAAGCAACATTTGTTCATTAAGCACCTACTATGTACAAGGCACCTTACAAGATGGTACTGAAGATACAAAGATGGATGAGACACAGTCCTGCCTCCAAGGGCTTATGAAAGTCATTGGAGGCCATGCTTCAAAACCTTTCTTAGCAGAAATATTACTGACCAGGGCTAAGGTTGCTGGTGATAACAAGGCAGCTGCTGCCCTGGAGAGGTGATCTCACAACAGGTGGCACTTTCTCCCCTTCACTATCTATCAGAACTAATGCCTGTTACTCAGCTGCTAGGCATTAAAATTCTTGAAACCCTAAGGACACTCTTCTCTCCTAGGCCTCCAGTCAAACCCGAAGTCTTAGCCTCTCCCACCCGCAGCAATGACAGGAGGGCAGTAGTGCTCCAGACCTCCCCTCAATTCTTAGTCAACTGTTCGCTTTCTCCCTTGTGCCCAGCCTAGGCCCTCTGCAAGGATTCTGATAATTTCCCAAGGTACTGTCAAAGTGACCCAGGAAAATGTCCTACCATATACATCGCTAGTATCTAAATTCCACCGCTCCATCAACCACCTCTCCCACCTCTACGTGGGAGCTGAAATAACTCCAGTCCCTGATGACACACTCAAGCCTCAATTACCCATACTCCAAAAGATGAGGAAGATGTAATGGTTGGTTAGAATAAAACCGATTCAAGAGGCAGTGGAAAACAGTGATTTGATAACAAAACTGATCTCTCACATTCGTATGGCGCTTTCCAGTTTATATAGTGTTTTTATCCAGTTATCTGATTATATTCTTACCACAACTCTGTGAGGTAGTTAGTGAAGTATTATTCCCATTTTATAGCTGAAGAACCTTAGGCTTGAGAGACCAAGTGGTTTGCCCAAAGTTACCCAGCTAAGGAAGTGTGGAGCCAAGTGTCCAGGTTTCTTGACTCCAAATCCAGTGCTCTTCCCCCTATATAGTCTATAATTGGCAGGCAATTGAATGAATTGCCCATGATCATATACCTGCTAAGTGTTGGTGATGGGATTAGGTTTCAGTCTGCAAACCTGTTAGTACGGTGCCCCTTCACCATACCAACTAACTGGGCCAATGTGCTCGGAATGTCTACCATGGAAGAGATCAGAAGAACATCTAGTTAGTGAATTACTCTTTTGTATGTCTAGGTCGTCAGCTCTCTCCTTCATCCTCCCCCAAGTCAACAACGTATCCCAACTGGCAAAGCCCCTAAAACATGCACTATTCCTAGAACGGAACCCAGAGTCAGGTTACAAATTGAAACCTGCAACTCCTCTTCCACTGGTCTACTATATTCAGTTATTGCTATTACAGACAGATGGGGAAGAGGTAAGCTGAGCAAATCTCAGTTCTGCCATTAAACACATGTAAACCTTTAATTTCCATCATCCTTCCCCACCTTGGTCAGCAATTTGACTTCTTAACTCCTGAACCACAAAGTAAAATCCAATCTGATCTAGAGTTAGGGAGCAAGAAAGAAGGGAATAATATCCCTGAAGTTCTTGGCGCTTTTCTCTGGCCAGTATATTGCAACAGGATGCCCTATCTGATTTTCATCCAGTGGGCTTAGCTGGATGCTTCCAAGCACTCTCACACCTTTCCTTTGTGTGCGTCTCAGTACTTTAGCTTTAGGATTGGCTGAGTAGCAGGGATATTTGAGATGAAAGCAATAAGCGGAGGTAAGGGAAGCTGCAAGTGGAAGGCAGAGCTAGGACCTTTCCTCTTCGTTCTCTGCTCATTAAAATGAAAACAGCTGTTATTGCATCATTAGTGGAAGAGGGGAAGGAAGCTTCAGGATCATGACTTAAAACCTGACTCCAGAACCAGTTCTACTGAATACAGGTAACATAGCACAGAACCTAGTGTTCTCAACTTCCCGCCCTCTGCCCATTTTTGCTGATGCTATAAATACTTGAATCAAATATGGCATCTTCTTTGTAAAAAAGGCACTCAGTCTACTCCCCAATCTCAGAAACACATATAATATTAGTCCAGAATTTTTATGCTTCCTCTGTCTTCTTCATAGTGCCTAGGAGGGGGCTGAGTACATCATATCTGTGAACAAGGAAACAGCTGCACATGTGTTTGTAAATTCCAAAGGGCTATCTTACACTTAAAGCATGCTGATGCTTAATATTGGTTTTAAGAGTTTTCAGTTTGAGCATCTGAAATGTTCTCATGGCAGCTATTCGGAGGACACTGGTTTCCCTACTGCTGGTGCCCTTTCAGGGCCCATGTTTCTGTTGGAAGAGAAGCACCTGTTCTTTGGGCTGGTGTGCCAGTTTTCCCTTAGGGAAATTGGTTTGAGGAGTACAGGCACTGGGATGATTTCTGAGTTTTTAAATGAAGGGGCTTTTATTGTAAGATGAACTGCATGCCCTTCCAGGTTGGTAATCTTCTAACCTGGGCCTGCAGCAACTTGAACAGGGACGAGGGAAGCAGGGCTGGGAGACAGCGTCTCCCTCCAGTCAATTTTCCAGATGAAGCCAAATACCTCATTATGGTATTTGATGATCTTTATGTACAAAATATTTACATACAATGTGCCCTACAAAGATGGAAGAAAGGGGCGTCATCATGTTGATGAGGATGGAATGTTAAATACATTAGGCAAATGGATAGATTTGGTGCTAGAACAACTAAATGATTTCTAGGCTTCTAATATTTATTTCCTAAGAGTCATCCTCTACATAGCTATAAAATGTGCTGGTTGGTAACATAAACTGCAAACTCTAGGGAGTAATTTCACATTTAACCTGGGCCTGCAGCAATTCTAAAAAGGACAAGGGAAGAGGACTGGGGAGAGCGCATCTCCCTTCAATCAGTTGTCCAGATGTAGCCAAATACCTAGTTAGATATCTGACAGTACACACACACATACACACACGACACTTATTTACATTATACCCTCCAAAGATGAAAGAAACTCAGTCATTTAATCATGCTGATGAGGATGAAAGAGCTTCCAGTTATACACTATAAGCAGATGGGGAGCTGCAGTGCTGAACTAATCATATGATTTCTAGACTTCTAAGGTTTTTCTCCTAAACGTCATCTACATACGCCATAATAGATGTTGGTGATACAAGCCCACAAGTCCAGGTGAGTGATTTTACACTTAAAGTGGACCTGCACAACTCTAAAAGCAGGAGGGAGATAGGCCTGGGGAGAAGTTATCTCCCTTCAATCAGTTATCCGGATATTGCCAAATATCTCGATACAGTATCTGGCAAAACAAATACATAGAAAAATATTTTATATACATTATGCCCCATCACAATGGATAGCAAAGGATTAACTGTGCCCAGCTACCACTTCCACACTTTGGGCAGAGAGGGAGATGAAGTCCTAGCCTAATTAAATGATGGATAGGCTCCTCAAGTGTCTGTCTTTCTAAGGGTTATCATCAATATGTGCATACTCATGGAAATGCCACCTTTCAAGCCACTTTAAAAACACAAGTAATAATAAAACAAACTCATTAGTAATAAACATTTGATTTCATAGACTCTGTTGCATGCAACCCAACTATTTTATAAGGTAAAAACAGTGCCATATTTTTGATAATGTCCCATTATCTTGCTTTAATACTATCAACAACTGCTTGTACAAAAGAAACAGCCATGATTGAATTCTGATTTTTTTTTTCTTGATTTCTGCCAGAGTTTGCCAAGAACTGCTTTAGCCCCCAGCCCACAGCACTGTGGGGCTGCAAGGAATGCTTCATAGGGTCCAGGATTTTAAGAATCAAGGCAAGAATGAGAGTAAGAAAAAAAAAGGAAAAAGGCTTTTACTTGGAGAGGCAGGCCAGGGACTCAGCACTTAAACCGGTTTGTAACAAATCCAAAGAGGAGAAAAGACATCTAAGAGAAGTGTTCTTCCCTTTGGCAACATGATAAGCAAAACATATGTATAAAAAAATGTATAATTTCACCCAGTGGTGTGCTGATGGATGTTTATCAACCAGCAATCTCGAGGAGGAGAAAGCCCCAATTTCTTACATATTGCTAATTTCTGTGGTGTAAATATTTCTACCAGGGCCAATTTCAAGCCACTGTAGTAACAAGAAGGTAGTGAACATGGAGTTGAGAGGATATGTTCAGTAGCATGCTATTTGGTAATATTTCTACATACATACCTACTAGATGTAAATAATCTAAGAGGTTAGAAAATAGTAAAATGTAAGATTTTTGAGTATAGTATTTGTTACTTCTGTCCTTAATATAATTCATTCAATTGTAAGTGCACATCATTTAATTTTAAATAATGGCTGTATTGAACAACCAGTTTGCAAAATTCTTGAAAATATAACAATTGGCAAGCCTGTACAAGTTGACTCCAACACATCACACCTAAATGGGTGAAAGGGAAGGAAAAATCAGACTGAAAACTATAAAACAGTATTTACTATGTTTTTTAAATAGATAAGGAGATGAAGCCATAAACTAATTAAAGGATTTTTAGGGGCCAAAGGTGTTAGAATATTCTGCTTATTGTGTTCTCAAAAATTAAAAAAATTTCAAGAAAATGAGATGTTTCAAAGGACTTTAGAGACACAGATGTGGGTACTTATAATACAGGTAAATGTTCAATTTTGCAAGGGCTATCTTAAACAGATTCCATGTGTTTTACAAGCTAAATAGAATAATATATTAGTTATTTTCCTATTCACTTGTTTTATTGCTACTAGGCAACTCAGGAACACTCGGCTACTAAACAAATTCTGGAATTTGTTTAGTAACGAATTACAGAGAAAAGAGGAAAAAAAAAGAAATGAATTGGAAGAAAGGGAGGGGAGAAAGGAGGAATAGAGGGTGAGTCGCCTTGGGCAGTGTCAGAATGTCACCAATCACAGCCTCAGGCACTGACCATTATCAGAGTGGTGAGCTTGAGCCAAAGGCTGCAGTCACCGGCTTCCTTAGTTTAGCATTGCATGTTCACACCACTACATCAAAAGATTAATGCATACGACAATGCAGCCATCTCAGTTGTACTTTCACAGGCTTTGTCCTTGAGATGACACACATCTGGATAAATAATTCACATTTTTCTCCTGACGTTTGCAAATGTCTGGATGGATCATGTACTGTGGACAAAAATCTAGATAATTAACCTGAATGTTTATATTTAATCCTGTGATCTTGTCACGCTAAAGACAAAGCAATAAATGTTTCTAAAATTTGCCAAAAAATGCAATCATGTGCATCAGACAGCCATGATTAAGATACAATATTGTTGTTTTATTCAGGAATGTACTGTTTTAAAAGCTTCTCTCTTACTAAAATTTAGAAAATTTCTATCACGTTTGAAAAACTTTAAAACAGCTTTGTAAATAGTTAGCCTTTAAAGTCATGTTAAAGATACAATTTATGTTGAATAGTCAGTAAAAGTAGGTCTGTAATTCATTTTGCTACTTGTGAGTCTGGCTTGATGCTACATTTGTGGGTTAATAGACTTCTTTGCTACTGTTTTAAAGTGTCATAATGTTGTCTTGCTTTATGAAGATGACACTACTGATCTCCAATCAACAGGGCATGTGCATTTACTGATTTTTCTGGAACTAAGAGAGAATTTGTGCTAAATTGGTCACATTTTCACATGCAGTGAAAGATTGGCAATACTAACTTCTTATGTGGTCAGTAGAACACTTCTGATGTATTTAGCCTAACTCAAAGCTATGCATGTAAACAGAGATAGGCCTCTATCATAATCACAGTTACAAACATATATTATACACTAAATTCCTTTCAGTGATTAAAAAAAAAGTTCATGTAAGAAAGCAAGACAACACAATAAGAAAGTGGTTAAATTCATTTTCCATGTCGTCACTCTAAAATCTGCATCGGTCCATTTGTCAAGTTGCCAGAAGTGCCCATGAGCAAATAAAACAATTGTACATATTACAAAATCCAAGATAAATAAGTAGTGCTAAAAAAGAATAACAATTAAATTATTAGTTATGTGGTTAACGGAAATGAACAAACTTTGATAAAATGGTCCTGATGGGGAAGAAGAAGAGTTTTTGTTTTTCAATGGCCACACCACGGTGAAACTTCACTTCTCCCCGAGGAAGTTTACCTTCGGTCTGCTTCAACTCTCTTCTTACGAACTAGGTAAGAAAGAAAAGAACAAAAAGACACATTGAAGGAATATTCCTTAAATTCCAGATAAACAACATTAATCACATAAGATGACAATCTCACACACTTGAGGATACAGTTATCTTAAATTTTAATACTTAACCATGACAATCAATGGAAATGATAAAATCATCCAGTGTCTGGTGGAATTTACATTTAAATACAGATATGTCTGATAGTTGGGTACTTGAGTGTTAGAACCTTCGCATTTCTATGGGATAGAAATTCCAGAAGAGACCCGTGAAACAGTGCACTTTGACTATTTTCATGGCCGTTTATCCACGGCACTTGCCACTCTGTCACCAACTGGCTTTAACTAACTCTTCAGGTTAACACAATCACAATCTTTTAATTCTGATTATGGGATGAAGTCTGGAAGGAGCTGCAAATAGTTCAAAGTTTCTAAAACTCTTCTAAATAAAAACTTCTAAATATCAACCTACAGTAAGGTGTGATTCAGTTGGCAAGCAAACTCAGAGATTAATGTTCTTTTAACCTGATGTTTAGGACCAAAGAAGTTGCCCAGACTGCCGTTTTTCCAGTTTCTGCAGCCCTCTTCTTCCACCTTTCACTTTCCCAACAGCAGGCTCTCCTGGTCACTGGGAAGAGGGCTATTCGAACTTTCTTGGATTTGGCAAAAAGGTGCCCTGGCTGTGGTCTTGCTCTAACTCTCCACTTTAAATCGCCTAGCTCCTGCCTAGGCTCTTGTCCACAGTTGCTGCTTCTTGGACGTAGGCTGCCCTGTCCATTTTCTTCAGACTTCTCGTTTTGCCTGTTTTCCTTTGGTCTCTATGTTGTTTGGTTGTGGCCCCAATGTGCTTTTCCTAGGTGCCTTCTGACTGCTGCTTCCACTCTTCCCCAAATCCCTATCTGCTGTCTGTCCCCTGGCCTCACCCTGTGAACCCCCCAGGTAAGCACGGTCACATGTCCAGCCAGCTTCCTGATGCCACACACTGCACCTTTCCTAGGCCTCAGGGTCTTGGCAAAGCCTGTCTGGACAAAGAATTGGACACCAACCTTTATTTGCCCCTTCCCGTTCTAACCTTTAGCTTCTATCTTGCCCGCTATCTGAGTCCTCCTTGAGGCCAGCACTGTACCTGGTGGAATGCCTTGCCCAGTTCCTCCATCCAAGGTCTGGCATTCTGTCCCTGAACCTCAAACTGGGGATTGAAGCCTGCTGTTGACTGACTGACCGCTTGCCAAATGGATGTCTGCTCCTGGGTGTCCTTTTGCCAGGCTGCTCCAGGTGGCTGGGATATCCTCAGACCAAGCTTTCCCAGTTCCATTCTTCTTTGTTATAGTTGATCAGGACATGCCCCACCTCATCCTAACAGAAGAAATGCCAGGGATCCTCAGCAACAAGTGGCCACACGAAAAACTGAAGGGGCTAACTGCAAAGGCGACCTGTGAGTTTAAACTTCATGATGTAGCTCCATGTTTATATCACATGTAAAGTGCCAAAGTATCAGACATATCCATATTTAGAACTAAGTACCAAAGCAGTCAGAAGTCAAACATAATTTGGAAACTCAGTGTCCTTGTGCCCATTTTCTGGTGCAGATAAAAACAGAAGGTGATTACATGTAAGTAAAAGAGAAACAAATATACAAAAGAAATTAAGCAAAAATCAAAGACTGCCTGGAAAATAGAACAAACTTCTTTTCTGAGAAAATGCTATGATGAAACTTAACACTGCGAGGACCACAAAGACTCCTATGACCATGTATTATAATAATGTGTCTTATATGAAGAAGTGAGTGACATCAGAGGCCAGTGGAATGGTATCTGTGCGATGTTGCATCTGAAGTGGAGAAGTGAATGCTCATGCTCTTCTAATTGTTAACAACACATAATATGGCTGAATTACCCAGGTCATTATTCTTTGTGATGGCAGCTGCCACCCTTGTTCGTGGCCCTTGCTTGGTAAACTGGTATCCAAACTTGAGGATCCTTGAATTCTCCTCCAGCATCTGGGCAATTTCCATCTCTACAGCCGTTCCCAACTGCTGCCTCTGGTTGCAGGTGCAGACACATGCACAGGATGACCAAGAAGGAAGAGGAAACCGTTACTTGTACAGGAAAAAGACAAGGCTACTTGCTGGACAAAAAGGCAAAGAGGCAAAGGTCTCAAACTGAAAGGGACAGTGTCACTTGAGATATTTTCTCTCATAGTCATTTGAGTCCTGCTCCTTGTCTAGAAGCAAAATCCAACAGACAGATAGCTGAGTTCGCTGGTGTCCTGCAGCTGAAAAAAACTAAGCAAATTGTTTATGAAGGAAAGGATAATTCCAGAATTAAAATGAAAGCAAAACTAATATTTGGTGTTTTGAATTCATCCCAGTATCTGTGGTGTAAACAAAGGGCGTTTTAAAAATAATGAAACTATTTTGTAGCAGCCAATCCAATTACTAAATTTTTATTTTATTTTTTACTTTTTACCTTGGGAATTCTTATTTACTTATTGTGGTAAAATATACATAAAATTTTGCCATTTTAAAGTGCACAATTCAGTGGCATATAGTACAATCACAATATTGTACAACCATTACCTTTATTCATTTCCAATACTTTTTCTTCTTTTTTATAAAATCTTTTTATTTTTGACTTTTGTGGATACATAGGTATATAATATTTATGGGGTACATGAGATATTATGACCCAGGCATACAATGCATCATAATCACATCAGGGTAAATGGGGTATCCATCACTTCAAGCATTTATCCTTTCTTTGTGTTACAATCAATCAAATTCTACTTTTTTTTTTAAAATGCACAATAAGTTACTGTTGACTACAGTCACTCTATTGTCACTGTGTTGTGCACACATTATATTTGTGCTACAAATATAATTTTTTTAACTCTGGGATCCATATCCAATGATAATTAAAGATCTCAACCTATGGGCTGTTGTCTCTCAGCAGAATCTCGCTAGGTGATTCTGAGCAGCTTTATTGTGGTTTGAACCATGTACACGTTTGGATGAAATCAGCAAACTCTGAAGGGGGTTACTAGACTACAAAAAAATCTCCAACTTGTTTAAGTTGGTGGGAAAAGTTTTTTTTGAAAAAATAAAAAATAGAGGTGGTTTTTTTTTTTTTTTTTTTTTTTTTATAGGGAGGCCGGGCACTGTGGCTCCCGCCTATAATCCCAGCACTTTGGGAGGCCGAGGCAGACGAATCACTTGAGGTCAGGAGTTTGAGACCAGCCCGGGCAACATGGTGAGACTCCGTTTCTACTAAAAATACAAAAAATTTGCTGGGCATGGTGGCATGCACCTGTACTCCCAGCTACTCGGGAGGCTGAGGCAGGAGAATCACTAGAATCTAGGAGGCGGAGGTTGCAGTGGGCCAGGATCGCGCCACTGCACTCCAGCCTGGGTGACAGAGTGAGACCCTGTCTCAAAACACAAAAACAAATAGGGGCGTGTAAATATGGGAATTTAAAATTTAATTTAAGGGACAAAGTATATTTTTTCATAACACAGTCATCACATTTTAAAAAACAAGGCTGGGCGCAGTGGCTCACATGCCTGTAATCCCAGCACTTTGGAAGGCTGAGACGGGCGGATCATGAGGTCAGTTGTTCGAAACCAGCCTGGCCAATATGGCAAAACCCTGTCTCTACTAAAAGTATAAAAACTAGCTGGGTGTGGTGGCAGGCACCTGTACTCCCAGCTACTCAGGAGGCTGAGGCAAGAGAATTGCCTGAACTGGGAGGCGGAGGTTGCAGTGAGCCGAGATTGGGCCACTGCACTCCAGCCTGGGTGACAGAGTAGACTCCATCTCAAAAAAAAAAAAAAAAAAAAGTACAGGCTTGTTTAGAAAACGCAAATTAAAATGTATATAAAATATACAAGTCTCCTTACTCCAACAATCCCATTCCCCACAGAGAAAGCCAGATTGGCATGCAGTATGTAGTGTTCTAAACATTTTCTATGCATTCACATTATCTACACAATCACTTGTACATCTATGCTTTTTTTCACATTAATGGATTATACTAGCATATTGTTTTGACGTGTGTTTTTATTTCATCTAACATTACGGATATCTTTTCATGTTGGTAAACATATATTTATCTCTTCCATATAAAGAACTGTGCCACATCCCATTGCAGTGATGGCTCATAGTGTATTTAGCCAGGCCTTACTGACTTACTGTTACATCGCATTCTATTTCCACTATTCCAAACAAAACTGCAGTGAGCTTCCCTCCCCCCAGTGCATCTTGGGGCATTTCTGCAAGTATGCCTGTAGGACAAATTATAGCTGGGTCAGAGGGCAAGCATGTTTCGAATTCTGATATATTATTGACTTACTGTCAAAGTTATGACAGCTTTTATTCTTGCTAACTGTACGAGTGTTACTGCTTTCCCTACCCTAGCCAAATAAGATACTACTAACCTTTTTAATCTTTGTCTATACAGTTGGTGAAAATTTATATTTCTTTTATATTTATTTACTGCCTTAATTTGCATTTGTCAAATGATGAATAAGAACAATGAATTTTCTTATGGGTTTATATTTCTTTTTTCTCAGGAACTACCAATCCATGCCATTTGCCCATTTTTCTACCAGCTTACAGTTCCTGTATTTTGTGTTTTTTAACTTGATTTGTAGGTTTCCTGTATGTTAGGAAATTAGCCCTTTGTCAAATGTGCTGAAAACATTTTGCTCTGCTTGTCTTTTGACTTTCTTTTTGGTCACTATCAGGACTTTGCTTCATTTTCATACGGTCAAATTTATCAATCTTCTAGATATCATGTTTAGGAAGCCTCTCTACTCTTCCTGATTTCTTCCATTTGGTTTATGATTTAATATATTTTAGTGTTTAAATCTTCATTTCATCTGGAATGAATTTTAACATAAGAATGAAGATAGGGCCAGGCATGGTGGCTCACGCCTATAATCCCAGCACTTGGGGAGGCAGAGGCAGGCGGATCACTTGAGGTCAGGAGTTCGAGGCCAACCTGGTGAACATGGTGAAATTCTGGCTCTACTAAAAATACACATATTAGCAGGGGCTGGTGGCACGCGACTGTAATCCCAGCTGCTCAGGAGGCTGAGGCAGGAGAATGGCTTGAACCCAGGAGGCGGAGGTTGCAGTGAGCCGAGATGGCGCCATTGCACTCCAGCCTGGATAACAGGAGTGAAACTCCATCTCAAAAACAAAAAACAAAAAAAAATGAAGATATAGAGACCCAATTTAATTTTGTTCCAAAATGCTAGCAAATTATCCTACCATCTTTTGTTTCATTCTTCCCTGATTTGAATCTGCTTTATTGCCCTGTTAGTATATTTTTGTGCCAGTACCACACAATTTTGATTACTTTGTCATAAGTTAAAAACACATACCTTTTAAATTTGGAAAATTTAAGTATGGAGTGGATGAAGAAGAAAAGTTTATGGAGGAACTCTTGCGTGCCAAGCAAGTTTAAGGCTTATCTCTTTGCTTCTCTCTTTCTTGTCATCCAGCAACCCCTCAAACGAGTCTCTCCTCGAGAACTTAACACAATGTGATATTTCCAGTTAGACAACAATAATTATGGTAGAGATTAACGCTCTTAGCATTATAAGTAAATAGGAGGGAGTGGCAGCAAAAAAGTAAGAGATGCTGACCTCAGAGTTTCATGAGCAACTTTAGAAAATGACATAGTTTAAAAGAGTGGGACCATATCAAGGGATGAGCCCTGAGCTAAGGTTAGGGCTGCCACTACTATGGCTTGTGCCCCTGGAGCATTTGAGTCCTAGACTTGGGTAACTTGCAGTGTTAATGCAGTGGTCAAAAGTTACCCCAAATCACCTATATTCCCAAGTGTCTGAGTCCCTTCTCTCCAAGTAGCTGGCTATTTTCCTAGTAGTTTAAATTCTGCTCAGTATCCTTACAGCTGCTTTGTTTTGCAATAAAAGGCAAATCCACACTTACTCGTCCTTGATTTGAATGTTCTATTTATATAGACATCAACTGTAATTTCTTTAGGGTTTTCTCTATTTTGTAATGAATCTTGGATGACATTCTGGCAAAGTAGTGAAACAGAAACACCAACTCTGCTTTTATGTTAACTTAAACCATTAAATAATCTGGAATCAAAAATAGGAAATATTAATAATAGAATAATAGCTTTATTTTTGTTTTTTGAGGGGGAGGAAGGAGATGCTAATAGCTACATAAAAGACTTAGAAGCTGAAGAAAATTATATTGGGGGCATATAAAAAAGGGGAGGAATTAATGTAACATACACTGTGTTTCCTCCTCAGCCTGCATCGTTTTTTGGATTTGAGGTCTTACATAAACCCAGGACAATAGATGGGCATCAAAATTTCTTATAATTTGGATATATAGTCTTTATATATACTTAATTTATCTAAGTATATAGTATATTAAATTATATAACTTTTATTATGTTATGTTATATATTATATATATATTTTAAAGATGAGGTCTTGCTATGTTGCCCAGGCTGGACTCGAACTCCTGGGCTCAAGGGATTCTCCTGCCTCAGCCTCCTAAGTAGCTGGGACTAGAGGCCCAGGCTCTTTTTATATTTTAAGGCACCAAACACAAAGGGGGAAAAATAGAAACAAATATTTAAGCATATCTTCAAATCGCCTTCTGTGTTTTTCTAGGTGACCTCTTTTATCTACTCAAATTTATTTAGCAGTTCCCCATCTGTTGCTTTAATATGCATCACTGGTTGTTCTTCCCATGGGGGCACCTGATTAAATCACTGCATATTGACCTGGAGCCTAGCCACAGCAGCCTGCCCCTAGTGGTGGATTCTCGGCAGGCCTTCATTTCGGTGCGGCTGCCCATTGCTGTGCTGTTAAATTGGTCTTGGCTTGTGGTTCTGCCTGAGGAAACTGTCTTACAGATTATTTTACTTCAAACCCCTCATTAGATAGTTAAGGACACTGAAGTTACTTCTAACAGTCTATGAGTCAATGAACACAATTTGGATGTAAGACAAGTTTTGACCCCGAATTTCCTCATTTCTCAAGTAAAGCAAATAATTTTTTCTAATTCCTCTAGAAAATCTTTTCTTAGAGAGAGAGAGACAGGGTGTGTGTGTGTGTGTGTGTGTGTGTGTGTGTGTGTGTGTGTGAGAGAGAGAGAGAGAGAGAGAGAGAGAGAGAGAATGAATAGACAGGGTCTAGCTCTGTTGTCCAAGATGGAATGCAGTGACACATCCATAACTGACTGCAACCTGGAACTCCTGGGCTCAGGTGATCCTCCTGTCTCATTCTCACGATGCATTAGGATTACAGGTGTGAGCCACCACACCCAGCCTCTCTAGAAAATCTTAATCCTCCTTGTCATATACAAATAAAGAGAAGGCAGGCTGGGCGTGGTGGGGCTCATGCCTGTAATCCCAGCACTTTGGGAGGCTGAGGTAGGAGGATGGCTTGAGCCCAGGAGTTTGAGACTAACCTGGGAAATATAGTGAGACCCTGTCTCTACAAAAAATTTAAAAATTAGCTGGGCATGGTAGTGTGTGCCTGGAGTTCCAGTTACTCAGAAGGCTGAAGTGGGAGGATCACCTGAGCCAGAGAGGTAGAGATTGCAGTGAGGCCAGATTGCGTCACTGTACTCTAGCCGGGGCCATAGAGTGAGACCTTGTCTCAAAACAAACAAACAAAAAACAAAAAAAGGAAATAAAGAGAAGCCATTTCAGAAGCAAAATGAACGACGAAAGTTGAAAAACTACAAAAATCCATTCCTAGATGGCTGAGGAGGGGTGATGAGGTCGATTTAGAGGGGATTTTAGGGAGCAAGTTCTTTGTACTTCAGGGTTTTTTTTTTTTTTTTTTTTGAGACACAGTCTTGCTCTGTCACCCAGGCTGGAGTGCAGTGGCATGATCTTGGCTGACTGCAATCTCTGCCTCCTGGGTTCAAGTGATTCTCATGCCTCAGCCTCCCCAGTAGCTGGGATTATAGGCGTGTGCCACCACACCTGGGTAATTTTTGGCAGAAATGGGGTTTCATCATTTTGGCCAGGCTGGTCTCAAATTCCTGACCTCAAGTGATCTGCCCGCCTCGGCCTCCCAAAGTGCTGGGATTACAGGCTGTACTTCAGGGTCTTCTTTATATGCATTGTCAAAAGCTGCTCTATTCTAAATTTTCACAATTCTAGCTCATTCTAGGCTAATTCTAACTCAATAGTAGGCAGAGTTGCCAGGTTTAGCAAATAAAAATACAGGACACCCAGTTAAGTTTGACTTTCTGATAAACAACAAATAATTTTTTTGTATAGTATAAGGTATCCCATATATTTGATGACACACGCTAAAATTTATACATCATTTATCTGAAAGCCAAATTTAACTGTATTTTATGTGGCAACCTTAGCTAGGTGGTATCTTGTAAGGAACTAGGGACAGAGTGTGTGATATTATTTCAGATATGGGGTTTCACAATGGCCTAAATCTGTAAAAAAAAGTTAAATATACTTTGGAACAGGGTATCCACTTCTGTGTTAGTTTCCCTGGAAATATTTACTAAGTGCCCGCTTAGCTTCTTCCTGATATGAGTCTATTCAACAAATATCCCTGAGTGATCACTTCTGTTCTCTCCCTTCACATTTCTCTCTGGCTTGTTTCCTTACACCCCCACACCCTGATGCCACTTTCTAATTTACTAGCAGCTGGACTTATGCTAGGATACACAGCATCAAACTTCCTGAGTGTGCAGGGCCCTGTGTGGCACACCCCCTGGGGTGCTGCCTCCACATCTCTGTGTCTGGGAAAGCTGTTTTGGTGGCACATTCCTTCTGGCAGGATGAGAATATAAAAGCTCCTCTCTCCTAGTGGGCTTTCTGTGTTCCCCTGGCAAAAAACATCAGAAGTCCAGGGCCAGAGGGCCCGCACTGAAAATAGTCTGCTTGTCCTGGTTAGCAAAGACAGAGAATAGAGCCTCGATAGGAACTGTTGGGGGTTTCCAGGGTTAGGCAACAGTCCTGGATGGCACTCTGCAGCTTTATCAGATCTCGGAGGGTCTGCACCAGGAAATTTCCCAGAGATGGCCCCCAGACATGCAAAGGATGCTCTGAGCAGTCACTTCCCCAACTGTCTCTCCCACCACCCCACAGGGGAACGAATGCCCATACCACAAGTCTCCCAGGTCTCTCCTTTCCAAGGCCCTTTCTGTTCAAGATATAGTGTCTGGAACCCCATCACAGACCCTTCCTTGTGGCCAGAGGAGCAAGGCTCTGCATCATGGCTGATCACTGAGAGTTGCTGTCTGTGGGCAGGAGTCAGCTGAAGCCAGCAGAGCAACTCGGAAGGCATTGCAGGCTGATGCTGGGAAAAAGAGGTCACCAGGCAGGAAGAGGTGGCTCTAGGGAAAAGCACCTTGCTTTGGCTGCAGATGGGAACCTGAGAAATGCTGCGGTCATGATCAATGAGATTGTGATCAGACCACAGTCTCATGGGTGTGGCCTGCTACTCTAAGCCGGGCCATCTTCTAGAACGCTGATTCCTTTAAATAGGCTCTCTGCAGCCAGCATCAGACTGCAGGAGCCTGCATCTGCTCTTTGGTTCTAGAAGTCTTCAGCCAAGGAAAAGAAATCTGAATCTTTGGCCACGGCCACCCTGCTTTCTCTGTTAGCAACAGTCCCAGTGAGAAGCAAAGGTAAGGCTGGGATAGGATGGGGAAGAGATACATGCCAAAAGGCAACAATGATGAGACTGAATAAAGCAGCTGTCAACACCTCTGCCACCACCTCCTCGCTTTCTCTTCTGGAGCCTGACTAGCCTAGGGTTGTGGGGTAGATGGCTCTTTATGTCCCAGGCTGCCCCACTGTACATTGTTTGATTAGTAACATGCTCTTCTGCACATCCTCCATGGGCCAGAAATGGTTCTAAAACTTAGGCCGGGCGCGGTGGCTCACGCTTGTAATCCCAGCACTTTGGGAGGCCGAGGCGGGTGGATCACGAGGTCAGGAGATCGAGACCACGGTGAAACCCCGTCTCTACTAAAAATACAAAAAAATTAGCCGGGCGTGGTGGCGGGCGCCTGTAGTCCCAGCTACTCGGAGAGGCTGAGGCAGGAGAATGGCGTGAACCCGGGAGGCGGAGCTTGCAGTGAGCCGAGATTGCGCCACTGCACTCCAGCCTGGGCGACAGAGCGAGACTCCGTCTCAAAAAAAAAAAAAAAAAAAAAACCTTACAGGAAATCCAGTACATCAAATTGAGTCACACACAGAACTGTGTCTTTTAACTCATTCCTTGCGGCATTTCCCCCACTCCCTGCACACCCTGTGAGTTGGCTTTGCCTATTCTCTGGCCTTCCTTACCTGGTTGTCAATCTTGATCTCTGTCAAGGTGTCATTTTCTTTCAGTGCCTCTACCAGGGCCAGGATCCCAGTTCCAGTGATAAAATTGGATTCTATGTTTAGACTTGTCAAGGTCTTGTTTACTTTCAGCATGTCTGCAAAAGCCTTACGATGCAAAAAGAAAAAAACTTAGAATTAAGTTAGAATTTCTAAAGATTAATTTACTAAACCCCTAACTCCCAAATTAAATACAGATGTTTTCTAGCACTTAAAGAAAACCTTCATCAAATCATACTTTCATCTCCAAGTAACAAAGATACAATTTAAAACCACAATTAAAATATTTCAGTCTAGCAGTCTAGACATAAATTTCACATACTTGCAAAAACTTTTTTTAAAAAAGATACTGACATAGGATTACTGATTTTTTTTGATAAGTAGAGACATTAAAAAAAAACCATACTATCTGGTTTCTTTTTTTTTGAGAAAACACATTTTAACATTAGAAAAAAGGTAGGAAGTACATAATCCCAGAAAACCCAGTTTTTTTCCTTTTACTATGAATTGATTTAAAAGAAAAACTTTACCATTGACTAATACTTGGACACTAGTGATTTAGTTATATTATTTCAGATCATCTATAAATCAGAATTTTTAAAAGATATCTTTTGGAACAAAATCACCACTGAGGGTGGCAAACCCATGGGAGACTCCAGTTTGAGACAGCGGACTGCACATGTGCACCTGCCAGCTCTCTTTACTCCCAAAGTTTCCCACCACCAGGAAGAAATAATATAATTTTTAAGAGACTGGAGTTCTCACAGTGCAAGAAAACAAAACAAAACAAAAGGCCATTATCTTGAGAAATTCCTGAAATACAGAAAATAGAAAGATTGACAGATAAATTAGCACAAGCAAGTTGTTGCCTGAGCTGCTAGAGATAGGTCCCATTTGGGGCAATTCCTTAAAGAACCGCCTTAGGAACAGATGGAACAGCTAGGGCAGATGGAGAGTATACTATCCCTCCCAGCACCTTCCAGGAAAAAGAGCAGCTGCCAGCACAGCTATCAATGAAGTCTCCCAAGAAGAGCCTCTAGTGAAGGTGTTGCGACCTGTGAGAGAAGCAGTACGGAAACGGAGGCGCCTCCACACCTTCACACCAGTACACTGTGGGGGCAAAATGGGAAAGGCAGCTCTGCCAGGAATGAAGTACACTATTCCCCGCAATCTGTGGTTTCAGTTACCTGCTGTCAACCGCAGTGGGAAAATGTTAAATGGACAGCCCCAGAAATAAACAATTCATAAGTTTTAAATTGCATGCTGTTCTGAGTGGTGTGATGAAATCTTGTGGTCTACGTCGCCCAGGAGGTGAATCATCTCTTTGTCCAGCATCTCCGTGCTGTCCCTGCCTATGAACCAATGACACTGTCTGCTTTTGACATCCAACCATTGACATCGTCATGGCTGGATGAGCCAGGATCACCGGAGGCAGATGATCCTCCTTCTGACAAATGGTCAGAAGGGCAACAGTAGCCTAACGCAGTCCCCTTGCCGATGTCATTCACCTCACTTCATCTCATCACACAGGCATTTTACCATCTCATGTCGTCACAAGAGGGAGGAGGATAGTACAGTAAGATATTTGAGAGAGACCATATTCACACAACTTCTATAACAGCATATTGTTATTATAATTGTTCTATTATTACCTATTGTTGTTAATCTCTTACTCTGCCTAGTTTAAAAATTAAACATTATTATAGTTTAGGTGTGTAGTATAGGAAAAGACATAGCACATATCAGGTTTGGTACTATCTGTGGTTTCAGGTATCCACTGGGGGTCTTGGAACATATCCTCTGCAGATAAGCGGACTACTATATATTGAAAGGTGCCCCTCCCAGAATGAAGTCCTCCTAACTGCAGCGATTGCAGGGGACTCTCAGGCTGCCTGTGAGCTCCTTATACACACACTGCAGAGAAGGTGGCAGGTCAGCACACCTGCTGCTGAAAAAAGCTCTCACTCATACATTCAAAAAAGACTATTTGTCAGGCTTCTACTGTGCTCTAGCAGTAAGAGAAAACAAAAATCCTTGTCCTCAGAGAAGCTTATATTTGAGCAAGAGGGCAGAGTCAATAAAGTAATAAATAAAATATATAGCTTATCAGATGGTGACAAATGGAGAAAAATAAAAGGGCCTCCTTTTTAAGGGAGAGGTCTGTTGGTAAAACAGGTAGATACAACTGCAGGAGAAATGATCCTGGTTTATACAAACCAACCTTGCTCTCCATTCAAAAATATAAACAGGGAACTAATAATTGCCAGACATTTTAGGAAAACCAACATCATGAAAGAATAAAGTTTACCAAGCAGGTCAATATGCCATAGAAGAAACAGACACAAATTTAAAAATTCTAATTATGTATTATTTTCCTCCCTGCCCCACAAGAAAAGGAAAGAAAGAGAGAAAAAGTGTAGGGGGGTGGGAGGAGGAGAGAGAGAGAGAAAAGAAAACATTTTGAACATTTAAAAAAACTACATTGAAATAAAAGAAAATAACAGACATCTAGAATTATAAAACAAGCATGGCTGAAGACCAAGTTGGTGATCTAGAAGATAACACTGAGGATATTTCCAAGGATATACAGCAAAAAGATGAAGATAGAAACTATGAGAAAACCTTAAGAGATGTGGATGAAAGATGCAGAGATTCAACATTCATCTAAGAAGGGTTCCAGAAGGATAAGAAAGAAAGAAAGAAAGAAAGAAAGAAAGAAAGAAAGAAAGAAAGAAAGAAAGAAAGAAAGAAAGAAAGAAAGAAAGAAAGAAAGAAAGAAAGAAAGAAAGAAAGAAAACAGAAGGGAAGAAGCTATCAAATAATTAAGGAGGAAAAATAAATTTCCCAGAGATGAAGAAAGTTATGGATCTTTATCTGAAAGAAATCACTAGACACTCAGCAGAATGAATAAAAAAAACCTTTTTTTTTTTTTTTACTGAGACAAAGTCTCATTTGACATGTCGCCCAGGCTGGAGTGCAGTGGCACTGTGTCGGCTCACTGTAACCTCCATCTCCTGGTTCAAGCAATTCTCCTGCCCCAGCCTCCTGAGTTGCTGGGACTACATGCATGGGCCACCAAGCCTGCCTAATTTATTTTATATACTTGTAGTAGAGACGGGGTTTCACCATATTGGCCAGGCTGATCTCGAACTCCTGACCTCAGGTGATCCACTCACCCTGGCCTCCCAAAGTGCTGGGATTACAGGCATGAGCCACCACCCCCGGCCCAAAATGACTCTTAACTGAACAGACAAGTGAAATTTCAGAATTCCAAAGGGAAAGAGAGTACTAAAACTTTCTAGCAAGGAAAAATAAGTTACCTACAAAGGATCAAAAATCAGGTCAGCACTAGTCACTAGATTGTAAGGCCAATGAGAATGGAGATTTATATTTATATAGTCATATAATTATAAATGCTGCTAATAGGTTAATTTTTGGAATCAATCTATATACTAACACAGAATATAATTACATAAAATGTATAAAGCTTAAATGTGTGAAAATAATGGAATATCTACAATTTGGAAGTGGAAGACAAAGGAGGAAGGGAAAATAAAGTAAGTATAGAACTACCCTCATCTTTTATAATAGAGAATAAAAAATTTTCTAAGATGATAAAAGAAAAATATAAATTTCTGTATATTAGTGGTTTTCTACATTGACCACACATTAGAATGGCCTGGGAGCTTTAAAAAATTTACCCCAGATAGACCGGGCACGGTGGCTCACGCTTGTAATCACAGCACTTTGGGAGGCCGAGGCGGGCGGATCACGAGGTCAGGAGATCGAGACCACGGTGAAACCCCGTCTCTACTAAAAATACAAAAAATTAGCCGGGCGCCTGTAGTCCCAGCTACTCGGAGAGGCTGAGGCAGGAGAATGGCGTGAACCCGGGAGGCGGAGCTTGCAGTGAGCCGAGATTGCGCCACTGCACTCCAGCCTGGGCGACAGAGCAAGACACTATCTCAAAAAAAAAAAAAAAAAAAATTTACCCCAGATGAATTAAATTGGAATCTCTGAGGCTGTGGAGTGGCCATCTGGATTTCTGAAGAGCTCTCCAGGTGAATAATGTGCAATTAGGATTGACAACCACTTTTATTTTCTTTTTTGGTATAGAAACAGGGTCTCTCTATGTTGCCCAGGCTGGTCTCGAACTCCTGGCTTTAAGTGATCCTCCTGCCTTGGCCTCCCAAAGTGCTGGGATTACAGGCATGAGCCAGTAATCACTTTAATTAAAGTCATAAAGACAACAACTAGAAGAATGAAAAACAAACTGCTAACAGTGATTGCTTCTGGGGAGTAGAACAAAAAAGTTCTGAACTATTTTAATTGTTTTTATGGTGGAAAAGACAGGAAGAAGGAAACGGTGGAAAAGACAGGAAGAAGGAAGACGAGAAGTCCCAACATTGGATGAGAACAGGGTTATTTTTTTTTTAATTTTTTTTTTTTGAGACGGAGTCTCGCTCTGTCGCCCAGGCTGGAGTGCAGTGGCGCAATCTCGGCTCACTGCAAGCTCCGCCTCCCAGGTTCACGCCATTCTCCTGCCTCAGCCTCTCCGAGTAGCTGGGACTACAGGCGCCCGCCACCACGCCCGGCTAATTTTTTTGTATTTTTAGTAGAGACGGGGTTTCACCGTGGTCTCGATCTCCTGACCTCGTGATCCACCCGCCTCGGCCTCCCAAAGTGCTGGGATTACAAGCGTGAGCCACCACGCCCGGCGAGAACAGGGTTATTTAACCTCAGCATGACTGACACTTGGGGCCAAAGAATTCTTTGTTGTGGGAGGCTGTCCTGTGTATTGAAGTATATTTAGCAGTATCTCTGGCCTCTGAGACTCACTAGATGTCAGTAGCACTCCTCCCCATCATGACAACCAGAAATATCTCCAGATGCTGCCTAATGTCCCCTGGAGGGCAAAATTGCCCTGGGTTGAGAACCACTGGACTAGAAGAATAATCCTGTATCTTGGTCAGGCAGTTGCTTGTACTGCAAAGAAAGCTCAAGAATTTGGATTCACACTATCGCATACCAGGTACATTAAAGTGCATTTATTCTGTGCTAGGTCCTTAATTAAAATTAAATCTATACATTTTAATCTCATCACCAGAGAGGAATGCATCAGGACTTTCCTTTTGGACTCTCCAAGCTTTGGGATTTACTCTATTAGAATAACAAAATGTCACAGCAATTAGGCCTTTACAGAAAGTTGCAGGACCTCCTGGCGAGTTGCCAGGATCTTGCCAATTTCTTTTAAACTTGAGAAAACACTTTCTTGTGCTGAACAAAACAGGGGCGAGCCAGCCAAACACAATACTGGGCTGTAGGCCCAGGTTCACTTCAGTTCAGCAAATATTTGAGCATATTACATGTGCTGGGAATAATAACATTAGTAAAACAAAGACTAGATGTTTTAAATGTCATTGAAATAGAGTAGAAATACATCTTTAAAGAGAAGGGTTTGCTGTCCGTACTTTATAGGATTGTATGGAAATGCAAATTTCTACACTGGCCAAATGGTAGCCATGAGAAATGTGGCTACTGAGCCCTTGAAAACTGGCTAGTCTGATTTCAAATGTGCTGCAAACATAAAACACACTGGATTTCAAAGATGTAGTATGAAAAAAAGAATGCAAAATATCTCATTATATTTTCAAATTACATTTTGGATATATTGGTTTAAATACAATACAGAGAGTCCCTGACTTACGATGGTTCCACTTTCCATTTTTGGGATTTACCATGATGTGAAAGTGATACTCATTCAGTATGCTCCTTGACTTATGATGAGGCTATGTTCAGATAAAGATTTTCAATTTACAATAGCTTTATCTGGACATAACCCCATTGTAAGTCAAGGAGCATCTATTTACTACTAAAACTAATTTTGTCTACTTTTTATTTTTTTTAAATGTGGCTACTAAAAAATTTAAATTTATACATGGGGCTTCCATTTGTGGCTCACGTTTTATTTCCTTTTTTTTTTTTTTATACTTTAAGTTCTGGGTTACATGTGCAGAATGTGCAGTTTTGTTACATAGGTATACACGTGCCATGGTGGTTTGCTGCACCCATCAACCCGTCACCTACATTAGGTATTTCTCCTAATGTTATCCCTCCTCTAGTCCCCTCACTCCCCACAGGCCCCGGTGTGTGATGTTCCCCTCCCTGTGTCCATGTGTTCTCATTGTTCAACTCCCACTTATGAGTGAGAACATGCGGTGTTTGGTTTTCTGATCTTGTGATAGTTTGCTGAGAATAATGGTTTCCAGCTTCATTCATGTCCCTGCAAAGGATATGAACTCATCCTTTTTTATGGCTGCATAGTATTCCATGGTGTATATGTGCTACATTTTCTTTATCCAGTCTATCATTGATGGGTATTTGGGTTGGTTCTAAGTCTTTACTATTGTGAATAGTGTCGTGATAAACATATGTGTACATGTGTCTTTATAGTAAAATGATTTATAATCCTTTGGGTATATGTCCAGTAATTAAATTGCTGGGTCAAATGGTATTTCTAGTTCTAGATCCTTGAGGAATCCCCACACTGTCTTCCACAATGGTTGAACTAATTTACACTCTCATCAACAGTGTAAAAGTGTTCCTATTTTCCCACAACCTCTCCAGCATCTGTTGTTTCCTGACTTTTTAATGATTGCCATTCTAACTGGTGTGAGATGGTATCTCATTGTGGTTTTGATTTGCATTTCTCTGATGACCAGTGATGATGAGCATTTTTTCATATGTCTGTTGGCTGCATAAATGTCTTCTTTTGAGAAGTGTCCGTTCATATCCTTTGCCCATTTTTTGAAGCGGTTGTTTGCTTTTTTCTTGTAAATTTGTTTAAGTTCCTTGTTGATTCTGGATATTAGCCCTTTGTCAGATGGACAGATTGCACATTTTTTTCTCCCATTCTGTAGGTTGCCTGTTCACTCTGATGAGAATTTCTTTTGCTGTGCAGGACCTCTTCAGTTTAATTAGATCCCACTTGTCAATTTTGGCTTTTGTTGCGTTGCCATTGCTTTTGGTGTTTTAGACATGAAGTCTTTGCCCATGCCTATGTCCTGAATGGTATTGCCCAGGTTTTCTTCTAGGATTTTTCTGGTCCTAGGTCTTACGTTTAAGTCTTTGATCCATCTTGAGTTTATTTTTGTATAAGCTGTAAGGAAGGGGTCCAGTTTCAGTTTTCTGCACATGGCTAGCCAGTTTTCCCAACAGCACTTATTAAATAGGGAGTCTTTTCCCCATTGCTTGTGTGTGTCAGGTTTGTCAAAGATCAGATGGTTGTAGATGTGTGGTGTTATTTCTGAGGGATCCGTTCTGTTCTGTTGGTCTATGTATCTGTTTTGGTACCAGTACCATGCTGTTTTGGTTACTGTAGCCTTATACTAAAGTTTGAAGTCAGGTAATGTGATGCCTCCAGCTTTGTTCTTCTTGCCCAGGATTGTCTCGGCTACGCGGGCTCTTTTTTGGTTCCATATGAAGTTTAAAGTAGTTTTTTCCAATTCTGTGAAGAAAGTCAGCGGTAGCTGGATGGGGATAGTGTTGAATCTACAAATTACTTTGGGCAGTATGGCCATTTTCATGATATTGATTCTTCCTATCCATGAGCATGGAATATTTTTTCATTTGTTTGTGTAATCTCTCTTATTTCCTTGAGCAGTGGCTTGTAGTTCTCCTTGAAGAGGTCCTTCACATCCCTTTTAAGTTCTATTCCTAGGTATTTTATTCTCTTTGTAGCAATTGTGAATGAGAGTTCACTCATGATTTGGCTCTCTGCTTGTTCTTGGTGTATAGGAATGTTTGTGATTTTTGCACATTGATTTTGTATCCTGAGACTTTGCCGAAGTTGCCTATCAGCTTAAGGAGATTTTGGGCTGAGACGATGGGGTTTTCTAAATATACAATCATGTTATCGGCAAACAGACAATTTGACTTCCTCTATTCCTATTTGATTATCCTTTATTGCTTTCTCTTGCCTGATTGCCCTGGCCAGAACTTCCAATACTATGTTGAACAGGAGTGGTGAGAGAGGGCATCCTTGTCTTGTGCCAGTTTTCAAAGGGAATGCTTCCAGTTTTTGCCCATTCAGTATAATATTGGCTGTGGGTCTGTCATAAATAGCTTCTTATGTTGAGATATGTTCCATCAATACCTAGTTGATTGAGAGTTTTTAGCATGAAAGGCTGTCAAATTTTGTTGAAGGCCTTTTCTGCATCTACTGAGATAATTATGTGGTTTTTGTAGTTGGTTCTGTTTATGTGATGGATTATGTTTATTGATTTGCATATGTTGAACCAGCCTTGCATCCCAGGGATGAAGGCGACTTGATCATGGTGGATAAGCTTTTTGATGTGCTGCTGGATTCAGTTTGCCAGTATTTTATTGAGGATTTTCACATCAATGTTCATCATTACTGGCCTAAACATTCTCTTTTTTTGTTATGTCTCTGCCAGGCTTTGGTATCAGGATGATGCTGGCCTCATAAAATGAGTTAGGGAAAATTCCATCTTTTTCTATTGATTGGAATAGTTTCAGAAGGAATGATACTAGCTCCTCTTTGTACCTCTGGTAGAATTCGGCTGTAAATTGGTCAGATCCTGCACTCTTTTTGGTTGGTAGGCTATTAATTATTACCTCAATTTCAGGACCTGTTATTGGTTTATTCAGAGATTCAACTTCTTCCTGGTTTAGTCTTGGGAGGGTGTATGTGTCCAGGAATTTATCCATTTTGTCTAGATTTTCTAGTTTATTTGCATAGAGGTGTTTATAGTATTCTCTGATGATTGTATTTCTGTGGGATCAGGGTGATATCCCCTTTATCATTTTTTATTGTGTCTATTTGATTCTTCTCTCTTTTCTTCTTTGTTAGTCTTGCTAGTGGTTTATCTATTTTGTTGATCTTTCCAAAAAACCAGCTCCTGGATTCACTGATTTTTTGAAGGGTTTTTTGTGTCTCTATCTCCTTCAGTTCTTCTCTGATCTTAGTTATTTCTTGTTTTCTGCTAGCTTTTGAATATGTTTGCTCTTGCTTCTCTAGTTTTTTCAATTGTGATGTTAGGGTGTCGATTTTACATTTCTCCTGCTTTCTCTTGTGGGCATTTAGTGCTATAAATTTCCCTCTACACACTGCTTTAAATGTGTCCCAGAGATTCTGGTACGTTGTGTCTTTGTTCGCACTGTTTCAAAGAACATCTTTATTTCTGCCTTCATTTTGTTATTTACCCAGTAGTCATTCAGGAGCAGGTTCTTCAGTTTCCATGTAGTTGTGCAGTTTTGAGTGAGTTCTTAATCCTGAGTTCTAATTTGGCTACACTGTGGTCTGAGAGACAGTTTGTTGTGATTTCTGTTCTTTTACATTTGCTGAGGAGTGTTTTACTTCCAATTATGTGGTCAATTTTAGAATAAGTGCGATGTGGTGCTGAGAAGAATGTATATTCTGTTGATTTGGGGTGGAGAGTTCTGTAGATGTCTATTAGGTCCACTTGGTGCAGAGCTGAGTTCAAGTCCTGGATATCCTTGTTAATTTTCTGTCTCATTGATCTAATATTGACAGTGGGGTGTTAAAGTCTCCCATTATTATCGTGTGGGAGTCTAAGTCTCTTTGTAGGTCTCTAAGAACTTGCTTTATGAATCTGGGTGCTCCTGTATTGGGTGCATATATATTTAGGACAGTTAGCTCTTCTTGTTGAATTGATCTCTTTACCATTATGTAATGGCCTTCTTTGTCTCTTTTGATCTTTGTTGGTTTAAAGTCTGTTTTATCAGAGACCAGGATTGCAACCCCTGCTTTTTTTTTTTTTTTTTTTTGAGACGGAGTCTTGCTCTGTCGCCCAGGCTGGAGTGCGGTGGCGCAATCTCGGCTCACTGCAAGCTCCGCCTCCCGGGTTCACGCCATTCTCCTGCCTCAGCCTCTCCAAGTAGCTGGGACTACAGGCGCCCGCCACCACGCCCGGCTAATTTTTTGTATTTTTAGTAGAGACGGGGTTTCACCGTGGTCTCGATCTCCTGACCTCGTGATCCGCCCGCCTCGGCCTCCCAAAGTGCTGGGATTACAAGCGTGAGCCACCGCGCCCGGCCCCCCCTGCTTTTTTTTTACTTTCCATTTGGTTGGTAGATCTTCTTCCATCCCTTTATTTTGAGCCTATGTGTGTCTTTGTATGTGAGATGGGTCTCCTGGATACAGCACACTGATGGGTCTTGACTCTTTATCCAATTTGACAGTCTGTGTCTTTTAATTGGGGCATTTAGCCCATTTACATTTAAGGTTAATATTGTTATATGTGAATTCGATCCTGTCATTATGATGCTAGCTGGTTATTTTGCCCGTTAATTGATGTAGTTTCTTCATAGCATTGATGGTCTTTACAATTTGGCATGTTTTTGCAGTGGCTGGTACTGGTTGTTCCTATCCATGTTTAGTGCTTCCTTCAGGAGCTCTTGTAAGGCAGGCCTGGTTGTGACAAAATCTCTCAGCATTTGCTTGTCTGTAAAGGATTTTATTTCTCCTCCACTTATGAAGCTTAGTTTGGCTGGATATGAAATTCTGGGTTGAAAATTCTTTTCTTTAAGAATGTTGAATATTGGCCCCCACTCTCTTCTGGCTTGAGAGATCTGCTGTTAGTCTGATGGACTTCCCTTTGTGGGTAACCCAACCTTTCTCTCTAGCTGCCCTTAACATTTTTTCCTTCATTTCAACCTTGGTGAATCTGACAATTAGTGTCTTGGGGTTGCTCTTCTCGAGGAATATCTTTGTGGTGTTCTCTGTATTTCCTGAATTTGAAAATTGGCCTGCCTTGCTAGGTTAGGGAAGTTCTCTTGGATAATATCCTGAAGAGTATTTTCTAACTTGGTTCCATTCTCCCTGTCACTTTCAAGTACACCAATCAAACATAGATTTGGTCTTTTCACATAGTCCCATATTTCTTGGAGGCTTTGTTTGTTTCTTTTCACTTTTCTTTCTCTAATTTGTCTTCTCGCTTTACTTAATTAATTTGATCTTCAGTCACTGATATCCTTTCTTCCACTTGATTGAAATCAGCTATTGAAGCTTGTGTATGCTTTACGAAGTTCTTGTACTGTGGTTTTCAGTTACAAAGTTCTTGTAGTGTGGTTTTCAGCTCCATCAGGTTATTTAAGCTCTTCTCTACACTGGTTATTCTATTTAGCCATTTATCTAACCTTTTTTCAATGTTTTTAGCTTCCTTGCAATGGGTTAGAACATGCTCCTTTAGCTCAGAGAAGTTTGTTATTAACGACCTTCTGAAGCCTACTTCTGTCAACTCGTCAAACTCATTCTCTGTCCAGTTTTGTTCCCTTGCTGGTGAGCAGTTGTGTTCCTTTGGAGAAGAGGCGTTCTGGTTTTGGGAATTTTCCACCTTTCTGCTCTGGTTTCTCCTCATCTTTGTGGTTTTAGCTACCTTTGGTCTTTGATGTTGGTGACCTATGGATGGGGTTTTGGTGTGGATGTGCTTATTGTTGATGTTGATGCTATTCCATTCTGTTAGTTTTCCTTCTAAAGACAGGCCTCTCAGCTGCAGGTCTGTTGGAGTTTGCTGGAGGTCCACTCCAGACCCTGTTTTCCTGGGTATCACCAGCGGAGGCTACAGAAGCAAATATTGCTGTCTGATCCTTCCTCTGGAAGCTTTGTCCCAGAGGGACATCCACCTGCATGAGGTGTCTGTCGGCCCCTACTGGGAGGTGTCTCCCAGTCAGGCTACACGGGGGTCAGGGACCCAGTTGAGGAGGCAGTCTGTCCGTTATCGGAGCTCGAACGCCATGCTGGGAGAAGCACTGCTCTCTTCAGAGCTGTCAGGCAGGGACGTTCAAGTCTGGAGAAGCTGTCTGCTGCCTTTTGTTCAGATATGCCCTGCCCCCAGAGGTGGAATCTAGAGAGGCAGTAGGCCTTCCTGAGCTGCGGTGGGCTCCGCCCAGTTCGAGCTTTCCTGCCGCTTTGTTTACACTGTAAGCATAGAACCGCCTACTCAGGCCTCAGCAATGGCAGATGCCCCTCCCCCCCGCCAAGCTCTAGCATCCCAGGTGGATCTCAGACTGCTGTGCTAGCAGTGAGCAAGGCTCTGTGGGTGTGGGACCTGCCAAGCCAGGCACGGGAGGGAATCTTCTGGTCCGCTGGTTGCGAAGACTGTGGGAAAAGCGCAGTATTTGGGCAGGAGTTTACTGCTCCTCCAGATACAGTCACTCATGGCTTCTCTTGGCTAGGAAAGGGAAATCCCCCAACCCCAACCCCTTCCCAGGTGAGGCGACGCCCTGCCCTGCTTCAGCTCACCCTCCATGGGCTGCACCCACTGTCCAACCAGTCCCAGTGAGATGAACCGGGTACCTCAGTTGGAAATGCAGAAATCACCCATCTTCTGAGTCGATCTCACTGGGAGCTGTAGACCGGAGCTGTTCCTATTCGGCCATCTTGGAAGTGACCTCTCATGTTTTATTTCCAATAAACACTGCTGTCCTAAACTCTTGATTTTTATGTGGCCTCATTGTAAATAACAGTAGCATTTTAAATACATTTGGGCCTTCTCACTGGCATTCAGTGGGGACAAATTCCATTTGAATGCTCAGTTGCTATAGATGTGGTTATATAGAAGTGCTTGGGGCACGGTAAACTAAACTCAATCACAGGTGACTTACATTTGCATCCTGGCTTGGCCACATGTGGTGTAATCTTAGCTCAGTATTCAACTTCTTTGAGTCTCAGTTGCCTCATCTGTAAAATGGCTTGTGTTCACCACAAACCCCAAAATATGTTTTCTGATTGAATGCAAAACAGCCTTAAATGGGGACATGTCTAAACAGATGCCAGTCACACAGGGCTTCACTGATTCTAACAATATATCAGAATAATAATTTATAATATGAAAGCAGAATAAGGTTTGAGGTCCACAAATGTCATCCACCAAGAAACGCCTTTTTGCCCCTTGTTTGAATGCTAAAAATGGAGACTTTCTGCCAGGACTTCCAATAAAATAGTCACCCAGGCACAGTAACAACAAAGAAAACCTTTCCTAAAATCATCACTTCTTTCCCTTGGTTCTGCCTCTCTCTTCTCTGCTTACCCTTGAGGAGAGGGGATTTGGGGAGTGAGGAGGGGAGGAGGGTGGTGTGCCACATCTTAGAATTGGAGTGAAGAACAAGGGAAAAATTTCTGTTAGGAGAGATGCTCTTCAGAAAACAGTAGCAAAATCATATTTTGAAAACTCTATCCATATAAATGAATATATATGTATATGTATATATATATGTATATATATATGTATATCTTCCTGTGGTCCCTCTATTTTTTATAGACTGTACTATGATATACCAAATAAATTAAGCGTTTAAATTAAATGTTAAATTAAAAATGTTTTATTAATAATAGTTGTACATATTTTTTGGGGTATATGTAATATTTTGATACCTTTATACAATGTGTTTGCAGTGATCAAACTGGAGTAATTGGAATAGCCATCACCTCAAAGGTTTATCTTTGTGTTGGGAACATTACAATTCTTCTCTTCTAGCTATTTTGAAATTTATAATAAATTATTGAATACAAGAACTTATTCCTTCTAACGAACTGTATTTTTGTACCTCTTAACCAACTTCTCTTTGTCCCTACTCCCTTCCCTTCCCAGGCTTTAGTAACCACCATTCTACTCTTTACCTCCATGAGAACCACTTTCTTTTTTAGCTCCCACATGTAAGTGAGAACATGCTACATTTATTTTTTTTGTGCTTGGCTTGTTTCACTTAACACAATGACCTCCAGTCCCATCCATGGTGCTGAAAATGACAGGATTTCATTCTTTTTTTATGGCTGAATAATATTTCAGTGTGTATATATATACCACATTTTCTTCATCCATTCATCTTTTTTTTTTTTTTTTGAAATAGTCTTGCTCTGTTGCCCAGGCTGGAGTGTAGTGGCGTGATCTCCGCTCACTGCAAGCTCTACCTCCTGGGTTCATGCCATTCTCCTGCCTCAGTCTCCCGAGTAGCTGGAACTACAGGTGCCTGCCACCACACCCGGCTAATTTTTTATATTTTTAGTAGAGATGGGGTTTCACTGTGTTAGCCAGGATGGTCTCGATCTCCTGACCTTGTGATCCACCCGCCTTGGCCTCCCAAAGTGCTGGGATTACAGGCGTGAGCCACCACGCCCAGCATCCATTCATCTGTTGATGAACATTTATGTTGATTCCATATCTTGCCTGTTGTCAACAGTGCTGCAGTAGACACGGGAGGGCAGATATCTCTTCAATATACTGGTTTCCTTTCTCTTGGATATATACCCAGCGGTGGGATTCCTGGATCATATGTAGTTCTAATTTCAGTTTTTTGAGGAACCTCCATACTGTTTCCTATAATGGCTGTACTACTCTACATTCCCACCACCAGTATACAAGTGTTCCCCTTTCTCCACACCTTTGCCAACATTAGTTACCAAATAAAGTATTCTTTAAAAAGCAAGTTACAAAAGGTCAAATTTGCCTGAAAAGTGTTACCAAAAAAATCCAGCTCCTAGCGTAGTGCTTTTCATATGATAGGCATTCAACACATAGTTGTTGCATTAAAAACAGCATCAAAGTGATTATTATATATGGAATTTAATCCACTTAGTAAGTTATCTATTTGGTCTAGAATAGGAATTAGATTATTTACCAGTAGTGTTGAGAGTTGATTGTGAACTAACCCCACCCCTGCAATTTTACTCAAAATAATATATTACACAGAAGTGACAAGTCATTTCTTTATCCCTTTATTCATTTACATACAAAGTATATTGTGAATATTTTTGCTTTGCTGAAAAAAATCTACTAAAAGGCAGAAATAGTACAAAATCATACAAAGATAAGAATCCTTCAACTGTTCATTTCACCTTACCAATTATCTAGTTCTGCCATCTTTCTATTTTAACGATAGGTTTCAAATTCAAAACTGCTTTCAATCTACAAATTTAGATATGTAATAACTGCTGGTAAAAACATTGATTTTTGTAGCCTGGTTCCTCTTTTACATAAGTGCTTATTTCAAGTTTGCTGTGATCACCATAGAAACATTCTCTATTGCTAGAGGTTGGAGGTTATGATCATTCATTTATTTAACAAGTACTTTTCAAACATCTATTCTGTGCCAGGACCATGATAGGTAGTCATTACTTTCATGTCATCTGTTTTAAATGCTATTTTAGATCTTCCAAAATACACGTTACTTTAAATCAAACCATCAAGTCCAGACAACTTTTGTTTTTCTAACTTGATTCAAGGGCTGAGCATTAAATGCCATAGAACAACAGGCTGATGCCCAGGCTTCTGATAAGTGACATATTTTAGCAAATGTATGACAGCCAGGCATTGTGTGTAAATCTAGCATAGCTTGATGGTTAAGCTTCCTGGTTGTAGAACCAGAAAGACTTGGTAGTGAATTCTGGCTTTGCCATTTACTGGTTGTATTATCTTGGATAGCTTACTTAACCTCTCTGAGGCTGTTTTCTCATTTGTTAAAGTTGGAACTAATAATAGTATATACCTCATAGTATTACAGTGACAAATGGATGAGATGCTGCATGGAAAGCACAAAGATCAGTGCTGGCATTTACTAATTCCTCAATAAAGTAGCTATTAATAGGAGGAGCTACTAATTGGCTATTGATAGGAAGAATAAAAATCATGATAGTGATGGTAAAAGTATTTACCTGGGTCAAGGGGCTTCCTTATTTGGCTAAATTATCTAAAATGCATAGGAAAAATAGAACTTTTAGTTGGCTATCCATCTATCTATCTATCTATCTATCTATCTATCTATCTATCTATCTATCTATCATCTCGTTCTATTGCCCAGACTGGAGTGCAGAGGTGCAATCATAGCTCACAGCAGCCTAGAACTCCTGGGCTCAAGCAATTGTCTCACCTCAGCCTCCTAAGTAGCTGGGACCAGAGGTGTACGTTACCACACCTGGCTGGCTATTTTTTTCACATTCTGGTGTCAAACACAAAATGTTTCATGATTTGGTTGTCTAAGATATTTTAGACACATATTAATCCATTTCAAAGATTAAAATATACTTTAATATTTCTTTTTTTTTTTTTTGATACGGGGTCTCCCTCTGTCGCCCAGGCTACAGTGCAGTGGCATGATCTCGGCTCACTGCAACCTCTGCCTCCCGGGTTCAAGTGATTGTTCTGCCTCAGTCTCCTGAGTAGCTGGGACTACAGGCATGTGACACCATGCCCAGCTAGTTCTCATATTTTTAGTGGAGATGGGGTTTCACCATATTGGCCAGGCTGGTCTCGAAATCCTGACCTCATAATCCACCCACCTTGGCCTCTCAAAGTGCTGGGATTACAGGCATGAGCCACCGCACCCAGCTACTTCAATATTTCTATAGATGCCTAGTTCATGAAGGATTTTAGGGTCATAATATCCAATGACTGTAGATGCAAAAGTTTTAGAAAATGTATCCTAAGCACAGAACAAACTCTAAATGTTCAGTTAGTTAAATGCCAAACTTATCTTGTTTCTTTCTCTGAAAATTGTAATGCTGACAAAATTCCAGATAACTTAAAGCATCTGACAGTTCAGTTCTGAAGTTCTACTACTGCATTGTAACTATAATTTTGCTCATTAACTGTGTAGAATGTAAGTTTACCAGATCTAAAAAATTGTTAGCTAATGAAACAAAGTAAATAGAACCTCCAGTGAATTAAATAACTTCATGTTATATTTCTAAGAATTTTACTCACAATGGCCACAGGGTCATTGCTGCGAGTTGCGGCCAGGCTGAACTTCTTCACGTGAGTGTTGGTCTCCAGAGCCTTTGCAAATTCCCTCAGGGTTGGAATTGGAATGTTCTAAGACAGAGAAGACATGGCTAGTTGATGACCATTGTATGGCACACTCTTGTCAAGGTAAGAACCCACAACCTTTAAATACCATATATGTGTAGATAAATACATGATATCCCTTCTAAATGAGGAACATTACCTAGCCTTCAGCAACCAAGCTATCCTGAGCCAACAGCACCACTTAGTGTCCAATAGGGGAATCTAATCTACCACTATGGTACCTCTGAGTGTCGTCTTTCTGTTTTCCCTAACCAAGAAAGTATGCACATACTATACTTCCCTCTTTTTATTTTTCACTCTGTATTCTAGCCAGACTGACATATTTGCCACTGTTTTAATATACCAGTCTTTTTCTTTCTCAGACCTTTATATATGCTTTCCCCTTAGCCTGGAAATTCCTTTTGTCCTTTTCTCTTTCAAGACTCAGATGTAATATCATCTCCTTTGTTTACTGGATCTCCGAGGTAGCATTAAAATTTTTCTTTCTTGCAATTCAATGACATTTGGGGGCTCATCACATCATGTTATAATTATCTGTTTAGTGTTTTTCTCCTAGTACAATTGTTTTCAGAGTAAAGACTGAATAAATCTTATTCACCTTTGTAATCCTTTTTCTAGATCATTTAGCACAGTAATGACCACTGGGGAAGGAGACAATATGGGGTACAGTTAGAAGTGGAGAAGAGTCCTGGCTGCACTATAGCCTAACTCTATGACCTTAACAACTCTTTTAGTCCAACTAATAATTAAATGAGATAATAAATTCCAAGTATTTAGCAAAGCACATGGTGCATAGTAAGTACTCAATAAAAGTTGGTTATTATTAAATGCTAAGAATTGGCCCAAAAATAATAAACAAAAGAGACTTCAGGTAATGTTTACACACACATAAACACACACACACACACACACACTCTCTCTCTCTCTCTCTCTCACTCTCTTTCTCTTCTACTCTTTCCCTTTGAGAGTGGCATGACTTATTATCAAATTGAATAAAGTGGAAGTGACAACATGTGACTTCAGAAAACAGGTCATAACAGGTATTGTGGCTTCCTGCTTTCTCATCTTTCTGTCTTGGATCACTCGCTCTGGGGAGCCACATGGTGAGAAATAGAGGCCTCTTGCCAACAGCCACACGAATCTGCCATCTTGGAATTGGATCCTCCTGCCCCAGGCAAGCCTAGTACTGCAGCCCTGGATGACAACTTCACTACCACCTCATTTGAGACCCTGAGCCACACTATCCAGCTAGCCACTACCAGATTCCTGACACTGAAAAATTGTGTGTGAAATAATAAATGTCTGTTGTTTGAAGCCTCTAAGTTTTGGAGTAATTTGTTACTCAGCAATAGATATAACTAATGTACTATGCTTAACTCAGATATGGTGATTCTTTTCAAATAATTATAGAAATCACTGTTTTCCAAAACCCACTTCTTTTGAATAGGATACCTTGACTCCAACTCAGTGACTACAAAGAACTGCAAACAGGTGTGAAAACAAGCAATCGGTCATCTCTGGTAAGTTTTCTGACCTCATGATAAATTAAGTGACTGATGATAATCACAATGAAATACCTTAATGTTGTTGAGGTTGACTTCTTGCAAGCTAGGATCATTGGCTTTCATCTGCTGCAGGCTTATTTCCACATTTGTGGGATTTGGTGGTTCCTCAAACACTGGCTTTACTTTTTCACCTTTGACAACATCTAAAACACAAGTTTTCATTTTAAAAAATGCAAAGTCTCTCCTATGAAAATCAGTGGTGACTTCCCCAAAAATGACATTTCTTTCATATGCTCTGATTCCAATAACACTTTAATAGCAATGACAGTAGGTTTATTCTCAGCTAAGCAAGCATGGGAGTGGTATAGCTCTGAGTCACAGTTTGGAAGGCTGGTGTTTCTCAGCTGCAATGAGAATTCCCTGGGGCTAACACTGCATGGACCCAAAAGTTCAGGAGACCCTGCAGCAAACTCCAACTTTCCAAATATCCATGGGCAGTTATTGCTGCTCCATATGGACATCTGTCAGACTACACTAACTAGACTACAGGATCTGAGATACAAATCAGACACCACAGGAAGTCTTCATTTCCCAAACCTTAATACCCCTCTGGCCTCTTGATTATACCCTACCCTCCTCTGAGTTCTATTCTGGAGCTTTAGTTTTAAGGAAAGTATGGGAAGAGAAAGGGATAAAAAAGAAGAATGGAAGAATTCTCAAAAATAGTTAACAGAGATACAAAGGATTAATATCCCAATATACACAGAGCTCCTACAAATCAATAAGGTGACCCAATTAAAAATGAACCAATAATATGCTCAGAAGAATCTGTTACTCAACCAAAAAATATAAAAAGTAACTAAGCTCCAAAATAAAGAAATGAGATACCATTTCATTAGCAAACAAGTGTGCAACGAGGTAACATTTGGAGTTGGCAACAATGTGGAGAAAAAAGCATCTTCGTATTTCTCTATAAGTGGGAATGTGATCTGATGCAAACGTTTTGGGAGAGTAATTTGGCATTATCTATCACAATTTAAGATGTGCATGTTCTATGACCCAGCAATTCTATATCTAGAAGTCTTACCTACAAAAATAGCACAGATAAAGATATACATTCAAGGGTGTTCCCTGTTCCCTGATATATTGCTTGTGACAGCAAAACATGATAAACAAAATGTCCATCAATATGAAAATGGGTAAATAGAGTATAGCATCATCACGTAACAACTCATTGTCTATTCATTAAAAGAATCTATTCAGGAGCCAGGCATGGTGGCTCACACCTATAATCCCAGCACTTTGGGGGAGTGAAGCAGGAGAGTTTCTTGAGGCTGGGAGTTTGAGACCAGGCTGGGCAACATAGTGAGACCCAGCCTCTACAATAAAGTTTAAAAATTAGCCAGGTGTAATGGTGCATGCCTGTAGTCCTAGCTGTTCAGGGGACTGAGGTGGGAGAATCCCTTGATCCCAGGAGTTTGAGGCTGCAGTGAGCCTTGGTAGTGACACTGGAATTCAGCCTGGGCAACAGAATGAGACCCTGTCTCAAAAAAAAAAAGTATCTTCATTATCTATCCATTAAAAAAGTTATCTACTCATTTTGGGAGGCCGAGGCGAGTGGATCACAAGGTCAGGAGATCCAGACCATCCTGGCTAACACGATGAAATCCCGTCTCTACTAAAAATACAAAAAAAAAATTAGCTGGGCGTGGTGGCAGTTGCCTGTAGTCCCAGCTGCTGGGGAGGCTGAGGCAGAAGAATGGCATGAACCCGGGAAGCGGAGCTTGCAGTGAGCCGAGATCGTGCCACTGCACTCCAGCCTGGGCGACAGAGCAAGACTCCATCTCAAAAAAAAAAAAGTTATCTACTCATTAAAAGAATGAAGGAAACCTATAAGTACTTGTAAGAGGCCACAATTAGAAGACAAGTTAATATTTGTATGTGTATGTATAAACGTCCAGAAGGTTATGCACCAGATTGTTAATGGCAAACATTGTCAGAACGTTACCCTTTGATGCTGAAGCTAAAAAGGATGAGCATGTTTTAACCATATGCATAAGAAACAAGAAAGCCTAGACTAAGCAACATAGCAAGATCCTGTCTCTACAAAAAAAATAATTAACTGAGTGTGGTGGCACCTTAGTCCCAGCTACTCAGAAGGCTGAGCGGAAGGACTGCTGGAGTCCAGGAGCTGGAGGCTGCAATAAGCTATGATTGCACATTGCACTCCAGCCTGGGCAACAGAGCAAGCCTCTATCTCAAAAAATAAAAGGAATATTGCTCATGTGTGTCTAAATTACCACTATAAATAATATTTCATATATATGCTACTGAGATTAGAAAGCATCTCCAAAGTCTCTATTAAAGTGAATAAAATAAAATTAACCTAAGAAAAGCTGTAAGCCTAAAAATTAGTTGGGTGTGGTGGCACACGCCTGTAGTCCCAGCTACTCAGGAGGCTGAGGCAGGAGAATCGCTTGAACCCAGGAGGTGGAGGTTGCAGTGAGCCGAGATTGTGCCACTGCACTCCAGCCTGGGTGACAGAGCAAGACTCCGTCTCAAGAAAAGAAAAAAAAAAAAAAAAAGCTGTAATTTTCTATGAGTTTTCAAAGCACATGGATCACACTGTACTGCAATGATCTGGTTATTGGTCCTTCCTTACCCCGGACAGATAAATTCCCTTGGGCAGGGACCATTTTCATCTTTATACCTAAGCCTAAAACATTCCTGACACATAGTAGGTATTTAGTGGATGACTGATGAATGAATGAATAAAAAAGTCTAATTAATTGTACACGTCTACAGGAAATGATGACATAGAAGATGGTGGTGTGGAATGTCCTGTGCACGTAAGTCCATGCCAGCGTGTCTTTCATGCCCTCTGAGGGAAGTGGGCATTCAAATTCTAATGACAAGCATCTATTATTGAGACAAAAAGACACTCAAATAGAGAAGGGAACTTATTTAAGCTACCATAGTTGATTAAAGCATCCTTAGGAACATGAAATGCTGCATTTTGTGATGACCAAGCAATCTTATATCAGCAATTTTTTTCATGAATATGGATTATACCATTTAATGCAGACCCATATATCAACAATTTCATCTTCTGACTAAACAGATCTACCAAGAAAATGTTCTGGGCAACACACACTGATTTGTACTAGTTTCACCGCCAGATGGAGCTCTCATTGTCAGCTGCTCTGTTCTGGTTTGATTGCTTAAAGCCCAGTGATCCTAGCGAAATGACAGTGTAAAGCCTGCAAGAGTCAACAGGCCTCTCTCCTACCAGCAACCCTGGAGGCTCCAAAGCTTTACAAAACCACAGACTGCACATCAACTTACTTCTGACAGGTCCTTTGCCACCTTTATTGTTGGCTGTTTCTTCATCGAACTTTGGATTGTTGAGCAAATTGTGTACTCCAAGGACAGCTAAAAACAGACAGTCAGCAAATGAGCATTAAGTTTGAAGAAGCACCTTAGGATGTCCACATTGTTAATTTGCCCCTTGAAGAACAATTCTTCACATCATAAAGATAAGTCCCTGAGTCCTCTTTCCTTGCACAGCATATGGTACATGTATAGTGTTAAATACACTTACAAAAAACCTCCTTTCAAGACCACCAGTAATCTTCCTGTCTTTCTATATCTCCACATGTAGAATCATTTAGGATCTGAGGAACGGTGGCCTAGTTATGGCCACAATTTACTGAAAATCTGCCTAGACCTCATAGTTAAATAGACTCAACCTTTCAGTTTTCTCATCTGTAAAATGAGAAGGTGGGACTGAGACTAAGGGTTTTTAAGATCTAACATTACATAGATTACTGCATATATTTTTCCAGAGGCCTCTTTCAATGTCAGCCTCCTCATCTCTCAGTACCAAATATAATTGTCTCTAGAGCATTCCAGGGTGGGGGAAAAAAAGCAACATCAGCAAAGAAAAGGTCAGCTAAGCATACTGAGACTTTCAGCTTCCTGTATTACACAGAACTTGCACCAGGAGGCAGCATAGAATGCAGGAAACAACACTGGGGAAGAATGAATGCAGAGCAGACTAAACCTGCAACTGCTACGCAGACTTCCCTTTGCTAATGAAATTCCAGGTGATACTGGCCACCTGAAGAAGGATCCCAGAAGGGATAATAATCTGTTGACAGGTGGCAGAGGAGTGCCTCTGAGATGCTTATCAGCTCTACTGTAAGCTACATATTGAAGGAGGGAGGCAGCTGGCACAGCACAAGGAAGGGCAAATGGTCAGAGCCAGCAAGGACCTGGTGAAGACGGGGACTTGGGAGCAGTCAAGAATCCTGTCTCTGACCACGTTAAACTGTGTGACTTGGGAAGTTGTTAAATGCCTGAGTCTCCGTTTCCTCATCTGTAAAACAGGGATAATAATTATACTTTATTACCAAGATCAAATGACTTTCTATGTGTCAGGCACTGTTCTAAGTGCTTTACAAATTCTTGTTAAATAAATAAGAATTTGTCACTGTGGGCCGGGCACGATGACTCATGCCTGTAATCTCAGCACTTTGGGAGGCAGAGGTGGGCGGATCACAAAGTCAAGAAATCGAGACCATCCTGGCCAACATGGCGAAGCCCTGTCTCTACAAAAAATACAAAAATTAGCTGGGCGTGGTGGCGGGCACCTGTAATCCCAGCTACTTGGGAGGCTGAGGCAGGAGAATCGCTTGAACTCGGGGGGCGGAGGTTGCAGTGAGCCGAGATTGTGCCACTGCACTCCAGCCTCGGTGACAGAGTGAGACTCCATCTCAAAAAAAAAAAAGAAAAAAAAAGAATTTGTCACTGTATCTCTGTGAAGGGGACAGGAGAAGAAGAAGGTGTCCCATTTGATAAACACTGAGGCCACACAACAAACATATCTTCTTGCTGTGGCCCTATGCTCACCAAGTAACTTCTAATTTGGCTCCCATTGCCAGGTTTTCATTTTTATCTGTTATCTGTGAATTGGGCTAATGGATCAGTTCCCACCACTTTGCTCCAATCTGACTGCTTCTATATATACTGATAAGATCAAATTTCCAGTCCAGAGCTCCCACAGTTTAGGGCTGGGAACTAGACTCTGGATGGTGACCACACTGACACCCAGCCAGTCTAAGAGGTGCTGTTTTGCAGGTCAACTACCACTCCCTTGAAGAACTTTCTGCCTGCTCTCTATCTGCCACAATAACATGGGCACTATGCCGACACTCCTTCTTATCTAAAACTCAATGGCTGCCAGCCCATCTGCCCATGGGGCTGCCTTCAATTTTCCAGAAGGGCCCACCCTAGAGAAGATGCTGCCAACACCCCCAGCCAGGCTTCCTTCTGAATTCCTAGGGAACACAGGACGAGGGAGGGAAGCTGAGTAAGGATGAACAAGGACAGTTTTCTATTTGGATTCTCTCTCTGGTTTTACTGTATGAATTTCAGGATCTAATATCTTCCAAATAATTGGTGTTTTTCTCTTTTTCCTTTCTCAAGGCATTTCCTGGGAATTCAAGTTCAGCCCCGCATTGTCCCTCTGGGCAATTCTGGTAAAGACCATGAGGCAACCCAGGGAGGAGCAGTAGCCATAACAGGATCCCTCCACAGCAACCCCAGGGCTAAGACCAGTGGGTGCAAAACACCTTCTTCACCAGGTGACGCCAGTGCCTCAACTTCTGCAGTGGTCAATACGGTCAATATTAAGTTCACAAACACGAGAACTTCCTGACATCATCACAGAAGGAATGAAAATGCAATTGGGGTGGCTGGTACATATTAGAATAAGGCTGGTTCTCCCGGGAGGAAAGAGGTGATTATTCTATGTCTTCCAATGGAATAAAAATTCTTGCCAAAGCTGTGGACTGGTTTTTAAAGCACCTCTATCCTGTGGTGATCTAATAACCCTGGGTATGTAGAAGGAAGATCTAATGTATAAATCTACTGGTAGATGCAGAAAATCTTTCTTGACGGCTATACAAGACATGGGAGTGGGCCTAGGTAATTAAGGTCGAGAGACTTACTTTTCATTACACATTCTTTTGTACTCTTTGACCTTTTTCTATCTGCATTTTAAATAATAATAATTATTATCATGTTGCTATTGTTAAGACTAGAAGGCTAACAGACCTCTTAGCGTTTTCTGAATCAAAATGGAACAATGACTGTGGGATGAACAAGAACTTCATAGAAATGTTGTGATGATAAAATGCCAAATGTGAAAGCTTCTTAGAAAGCAAAAGAGCTGTTGTTTTATTCTTTAAATTCTCAACACTCCTTCATATTTGTTTGCTTTAATTTCTCACAGTAACTTTTGAGTTTTGTGAGATGGGTATTATTTGCAGCTGAAATAGAGCAAAATAACATTTGCTCAGAGAGGTTAAGTCACCTGCATCAAGACTTACAGTTTCATAATGGCTGGTGTCAACCTGCCATTCTCCTACCTAAGAGAAGCTCAAAGGCTGCTGCCATGGGTGCCAGTGCATGCCAGGAGGTCACAGAGCCAGACAGGAAAGTTCCCAGAGTTCAGGACTAACCTGCAAGATCATAGAGTTCGGTGTCAGAGGCACTGGCCAAAGCTTCTTCCAGTTCTGGGTCAAGGGTCACTTTTTCTTCTTTACGAGTTTCTATAGGCTTTTCTTTAGGGATGAAGACTCTCCCTTTAAATCAGAAGAAAAACGAAAATATTGAGTACTACTGCCTTATTGGTAGGGTAAGTTGACTGAGCAGAGAATGCAGTTCTGGCCATTGAGACCCATATGATTACGCCAGTTCATATCCAACTGAGATTCCTGGATTGCCAGGATGGTGCCAACATCAGTAAGTCACTGTCAGAGGGAAGGAACACTGGAGGAGGAATGCTGCATTCTGCCACACAGAGATCTGAGACTATAGTCCTTAAACACAGAGGGAAATGGTGGCTTCTACCCCTCTCCTATTGGCAGTACTGCCCTTGGGTCTGGGCAGGAGAGGCCCTGCCCTGAGTCGTGCACTTTAGAGGACCCCATACTCTTCCTGTGGCTGCACCTCTCCCCTCCAGGGGAGAAACCATGAGGCCAAAGGGATATTCCCATCCAGCATATACGCCACTTTCTAGACCACACTTCAGGTACCTAGGACCCTGGAATGCCTTGCCCAAAGAGCCCTGAGCCTGCCTCTAGGGCCTCCATAAGCCCCTTCCCATGTCTGTCCTCCAGAAGGCAGGTCACGCTGCTGGGTGTGTACCCCCAGGTCAAGGGGAGGCTATTTGTGGGGGAGCCTGGATGAAGCTTGGATATGTGGGCTTGGGTGTCCAACATGTGTGTTTGAGGCCCTGGCAGTGTGGGACAGATCAATATCCTTGCATGGAACTCTTGGAAGTCCAAGAATACTGGCCTTCTAGGTATATCTAAAGGAGGATACAACATATTTTAATGGTTTGTTAGCTTTAAAATATTTGGAAAATGTGTAATGTGGGCTTCTATTTGTATTCTTGCCTTGGACCCTGCAAATATTAGGGGCAGGTTCGTCTAAACAGCACCAGGAGTTCCTGAGTAACGAACTGGTGATCCCCTGGAGTGCTCCCTCTAAATCGGGAATGCAGACAACTAGCATGCCATATCTGGGGTCAGGTGGGCTAGTGTAGTGACCTGGGGACATAGGCACCTCTCTAGAGTCACCAAAGCAGGCATGATTGTAAGGAAAAATCAGGGTCACTATACTTGGAGATAGTGGGGGTCTGTAAGCAGCAAGACATTCTGTGTTTCCCACAGATGCATCCTCTGCCACCATCTCCCACTTCATCCTGTCAGTCAGATTCCATTTATTTTGTGCCCCACTCACTTCTGAAAATGCTGATATCTATTCCCTAACTCCCAGCTCAAACTTCTGGACTGATGAAATAACATTGCTGTACCCAGGAGGATGGCACAGTTACTGCTCCTAACTTTGAGCCAGGCCAACACATCCACATCCCACACGTGCACCATGGACATTCTAGAGCCATGATCAAAACATCCCAGCGCATTCATATTCCTTTCTAATTCTTCACAGCTTTTGACTCTTGGTTTCTCTCTTTTTTGAAGCTGCTCTGACTTTTGGGGCATAATCTTTGAAGTTGTTCTCTTCCATTTTGATCTACAGAGTTCCCTAAAGGCTCATCTCGCTCCAGTTTCAGCCCATTGGGACGCAAGTTCTCTCCAGGTCTCCTTGGCTAGCCTGGCTTATCCCACTCCTATGGGAAAGGAAAGGGTCCAACCCAAAGTCAATAACCCTCATGCATGAGAACCCTCCAGGAGAGTTCCCTGATTACAAGGGCTGTGTATTTCCTGTTTTACCATATTGTTAAATGGCTGGATAAGCAAACAGGAGTGTGTCAGAGCTGGGCACTCCAAAGACAGGAAAGAAAGGCACTGCTTGTGGTCAGTCTGGGGCATCCTGGCAACAAGGTCGTTATCACTGACATGCACCCTACTTCCTGCCTTGGGATCACTTTAGCCATCACATTTCTCAGAAAGCAGGAAAATACACTGGGAAACAAATTAGGAGGATGGCCAGAAGATAGAAAATGGAAAAAGAAATCAACCAATCAATAACATCTCAAATACTGGGGCTCATCTCAGACTTAACATTCCTAGCATCTATGGCCTGAAACATTTTCTTTCTGGCCAAGATGATCTTAGGTCTAGAGTCAAAATAGGATTTCTTTCTTTATTTGTTTGTTTTTAAAGACAGGGTCTCACTCCGTCACCCAGGCTGGAGTGCAGTAGTGCAATCATAACTCACTGTAACCTTGACCTTCTGGGCTCAAGCAGTCCTCCTGCCTTGGCCTCCCAAAGTGCTGGGATTACAGGCATGCCCAACCTAATATAAGATTTTCTAAGTTCCTCTTTCCTGGTACTAAACACGAGGTACACAGCTATTGGTATTCAGGAGAACTGCTGATGCAGATCCATTCCTGGAGGTTCAACCAAATAACAAGTTCTAAGCAAAGCTCTGCACCAGAGTAAAATGTAGCCCAGGAACCTGAGGTGAGCCAGTACATAGTATTCAGAACTGCAGTTGTGCAGCCTCTCTTGAGGACCTCATATCAGCCTCCCGCTGCTCCTGGATGGCTCACTGGTCCTCCTAGGGCCCCTGCATACTCTTCACTCTGCTCTGCTGCTCTGATTAGAATACTTGCTCCCTGCTCACTTTATTCAGTTGTGCTACTTCTCAACCTTCTCCTAAGCTACACTATGCAACCGTATATCCCTTTTATATCTCTATTACTCAGACAGCTCCTAAGTTCCTAACTCCCCCACCAACCATCTGGAGATTAATCTTGATCATGAGATAATTTACCATAGCCACTCCTCAGACCTCTACACTAAGAACAAAAGATAACAGCTTTCCCCTTATTATGCTGTCACTACTTGATGTTAATTGGGACTTTATTGAAGATTTGACATTATAATTTTTTTCACAATTAAATTAGTCCAATAGCAACTATGCTGCTACAGAAACAGATCCATATTTTCACAGTAATCCTTGATTATTTGCCTGGTTTGTCACTGTTCACTATTACTCTATTTATTTATTATTTTTTTGGAGACAGGATCTCACTTTATCACCCAGGCTGGAGTGCAGTGGCAGGATCATAGCTCATGGCAATCCTGAACTCCTGGGTTCATGGGATCCTTCCACCTCAGCCTCCCAAAGTGCTGGGATTACAGGTGTGAGCCACTGCATGTGGCCCAATTTTACTTTCTTAATGACATTCTCAATGGTGCGTGATCCACTGAATGTGCACAATACAGAGGGTAGCCTCGGCATTATGTGAGACAAGGCAGTAGCACTCTGCCTCATGCCAACTAGGAGCTGGATGCTCCTGCTCTCACTGCTGCAGTACAGATTTCTGAGATGCCATTCACTTGAATCCATGTTTATCAAGTGCCTCCCATGCCAGTTTCTGTGCCAGGATAAAAAAAAGACCCTATCACATGAAAACATGCAAAAACCAAAGTAAGTAAAGTGATGAACAATGTTACAGTGCTGTGAAAGCAATAAGTAGCTGTCATGATAGAAAGAAGAGAGGTCAGAGAAAGCCTGAGTACCTGAAATTTAAGCTGAGACCCTTAGGATGTAAAAAATGGCGACATGAGTCAGAAGGAAGAGTCCATGAGAAGACCAGCCTGAGAGAGGAAAAGAACTGAGCAGGTTCAGGGAAGTGAATGAAGACAGTGGGGGCTGAGGATTAGCAAGGGAAGGCCACCTGCAGGTAGAGAGCTGGATGGAGGCTATATCTACTTTAAAGACCACAGTAAGGATTTGAGACTTTAAGAAGGGAAATGCCAAGATTTGGTTTGTTTGTTTGTTTATTTATTTTGAGACAGGGTTCCACTCTGTTGCCCAAGCTGTAGTGCAGTGGCATGATCACGGCTCACTGCAGCTTTGACCTCCTGGGTTCAAGCGATCCTCCCATATCAGCTCCTAAGTAACTGGGAACACGGGTGTGCCATCATGCTTGGCTAATTTTTGTATTTTTTGTAGAGATGGGGTTTTGCCATGTTTCCCAGGCTGGTCTTGAACTCCTGGGCTCAAGTGATTCTCCTGCCTCAGCCTCCCAAAGTGCAGAAATTACAGGTGTGAGCCACTGCGCCCAGCCGACATGATCTGATTTGTATTATAAAAAGATTGTAGTTGCTGTGAGGTTATCAATTATTCCATTAGAATCTTAGGGCTCAAGTCACTGTCTATAGCTGAGGAAGCTGGCCAGGCTATTGATAGTCACTCTTCCTCCCAAGGAGAGCACAGGGTCGGGAGCTAAGGAGGAGGGTTTCCTATTCTTGGCTCAGAGCTCAATCCTGGCATGGAAAAACAACTCCTTGCTCCTCACAGCCCTCCTAGCTCTGTCATCCTGTTTCTCTCACTAGACTACAAGCTCCTTGAGGGCAGGGCAGGGTCTTATTTGCCTGTGGCTCTAGCATTTGGCCACAAGGCTCCGCACAGAGGAGGCACTCAGTAGATGATGGATGCATGAATGACTGCACTAGACTTTAATGGTAGCCTCTAAGTTTAGGGGTGCAGTGCTAGAGCCATCCCGGACATGGAGCAGAAGGCCTTGACGGACTTCTGAAGTTGGTAAAGCACCAGGCTAAGAGAAACACGCCAGTGCCTAGGAAACTCTCAGGCATGACACCGCCTCACATTTTCAAAACTTTCTTTGGGGTTCAAGATTTTTTCACTAAACTAATTTGAGAACTATCACACCATAAGTAGTCAGCCTACATATTTGATCATGTTTCTTTTTTCTTTCAATGTACTCTCCCCAACTCATCCTCCCCCGACTAATGGCATCCTATACCACAGCGATACATATATTACAACTGATGAACCGTCATGGACACATCATTATCACCCAATGTCCACAGTTTCCATTAGGGTTCACTCTTGGTGTTACATATCCTATGGGTTTAGCCCAATGTAGAATGACATATGTCTAGCAGCCATGATTCTTTTTAACACTGAATCCAGTTCATGGGCTTATTTCCCATTTCAGGGACAGTTCCTTTGCTTGATCCTCCATGACAATAAAATAAAAAGAGGTAATCTTAATTAAGAGTGCCTCTGTTCCAAAAAAAAAAGAGAGTGCCTCTGTTCCAAGATGCTCTGCCTGTGGTCCTTACCTTTCTTTTCTCCAGTGAAGGGCACAAAGTCCTCTCTGTCTTTCTGTTCCAAAGCCTCCTTCTCCAGGTACATGAGGAGGTGCTCGCGGTCAAAGGGGCCAGTGGCTGCCTTCTGTGTCTGGTCTTTCTGTCGAAATCCAGCCGGTAGCATGGCACTCTGACAAGACAGAGGTGTGAGCAGGAAGGAAGACGTCTGCCGGCCTGTACTTTGCTAGTTCCTCTTCTACCCCCACTCACTATGTGCTGGGGAAGCAGGAAGGATACCTATGCAGAATGTGCGTGTGAGCTGAGGGCTGGGGGCTCTGGGACGCCTCTGAGGCCCTACTTGTTATAATGTTCAGCGCTGAGAGGGGGCTCCCAATGAGCTCAAGCAGCGCATAAATGGCTAGAGCAGCCTCTGAGTCTTCTGAAGCTGCCTCCTAACACATGGAGGCAAAAGACCTCTTTCCTTGTAGATCATGCTTAGGTTTGGCTAGGGCTGCACCCAAGGTGCTCCCAGGCAGAAACATGAGACTCTAACAAGGAGCTGACATGGGGAACCCCTCTCCTGCAGAAGCAGCCAAGCTGATAAGTAAATACTATGACGATGTTAATGCCTGCTTGATAAAGCTTTCAGATTCCTTCCTTAAGTTAAAAAACAACAACAACAGAATATCTGTATTTTTAAAAGTAAATACCATATCTAAAGTATCTGACATATCAGAATACCATATAAATAATTTTGTTTTAGTTACATTTTCATTTATGGTAAAATCACTATTTTGGATGGCTCCAATTCTTTTTTTTTTTTTTTTTTACCATAATTGACTTTTTATTTAAAAAATTACACATAGCAATTTCCAGCATATCTTTTTTTATAAAAGTACTGCTAATTCTAAGTTTAAGATCATACCAGCAGGTCTGAAGAAGTGCTTGCCAATCAAACAATATAACAAGCGACTTAGCTTTTCAAGAACTCATAAAAACATTAGAAACTCCATTGAAATGAACTTGGTATCATGATTATAGTCAGTCTAATCTATTCATTGTTGTAAGTTCATCAAAGAGTTCACATTATTTGTGCATTTGAAAGAAATGAGATATTTTTAAAAATCTGCATTTGGGGCTGGGTGTGGTGGCTTAGGCCTATAATCCCAGTACTTTGGGAGGCTGAGGTGGGCAGATCACCTGAGATCAGGAATTCGAGACCAACATGGCCAACCTGGTGAAACACCGTCTCTACTAAAAATACAAAAATCAGCCAGGCATGGTGGCGTGTGTCTATAATTCCAGCTACTTGGGAGGCTGAGGCAGAAGAATCGCTTGAATCTGGGAGGCAGAGGTTGCAGTGAGCCGAGATATTGCCACTGCACTCCAGCCTGGGTGACAGAGTGAGACTGTCTCAAAAAAAAAAAAAAAAAAAAATCTGCATTTGGGGCTAAAAGTCTGGTTTAAATACCATCTCTGACACTTACCAGTGTGGAATCTTATATAAATTACCTCTCCATGTCTAGGGGTTAATAAAGTTTACCTCGAGGGCTTCTGTGCCCAGAGAAATATATGACTCAGAAAAAACTCAGTAAGATTTGCTCTCTTTTCCTCTTTCCTTCTTTTTCCCCTAAACCAGACTAGTCCTTTCTCAACCAATGGAAAATATTTCCCCCCATTTACAATGGGCTGGTTTTTGAGAAATACATTTGCTGTATCACACTGTAGTGGCTATGAGGTTCTCTATGAATTTGTAAACACAGGTGACCCAGAACCAATCGGAGGAAGAAAAGAAAATGTGCATTCAGAGCTAAGGGATTTCTACCATTGTCTAAGGACCAAGCCATGCCATTTATCCATACTATCATTAACCACTCTGCTTCAGTTCCATGTCACTAACCTCGGGATCTAGGTCATCTAGAACATTTTCCAACTGTTTCAGTTCCTCTTCTGAGAGTTTGCCAAGAAGCTCATCTTCATCAATGTTCTTGTATTTCTCCAGCTCTTTTTGAAAGGGGAGTGCCATGGCTTCTTATATGCCTTTCATATGGGCCATGCACATTTCAATGGTCCAGTTTCCTGAGACTTCAGAATACTGTTAATAAAAAAGAAACACAATAAAAAATAATCTCCATCCTGTAAACAGGACTTATTAACAGGAGACAGAAGTATGCCTCCAATGGAGCCTACTGTATTGAACGAATAATTCAACAAAAAGGTAATATTCCCTCCATTTGCAGAGCAACCTGACAGCTTACAAAGTGTTTTCCCATATTTCACTTATTTTGATCTTTACAACAATCCTGTGAGGAAGCCCATGCCGATATTATCATTCCCATTTTATAGATGACAGTTCTGAGGTGACAGTGGCCTACTGCCTTGCTCGAGGTCACAGAGCTGGGATGGGTGAGCCCCGCCTTCTGATTCCCAGCATAGTGGGTGCTTTTCCATTATACTACTCTGCCTTCCCTGGCTCTCCATAGAAAAACAGGGGAGAACAATGCACTAATTGTAAGGCAGTTGTAAGAAGCATACTTGTGTCTTTTCAGGGAGAGAGTGGTGTGAAGAATACAAAATGGGATTCACTCAGGAACGAGGGTTTGGAACGTCTGTGTGAGAAAGCATTATCCAGTAACTCCACTGCAATTAAACTAAGTGCGATTCTAAAATCCTGGCCACATGATCACTCTCTCTCTTTTTCTCCTTGCTTTGTTTTCCACTCTATTTCTAGTCCCATTTCCCTTTTGTTCTACCTATTCATTCTTTATACCCCCAGGCCGTTCTTCTCTCAACCTTTATTTTTTATACCATCTCACTTCTAAATTTTCACTCAAAATGCAATTTTTACTCAATCCCTTTCTCCTTGCAGAGGATTCTACAGATCTTCCTTTGAAAGATGATACTCATTCAGGAAACAGTAATGTACTCCACTGACTGTGTTTCTCCTTAGTATTACCACCAATCACATCTTTCAGGCCAATAAATATTTGTTATATACCTACTATTTGCCAGGCATAGTTCCAGCAAACAGAAATACAAAGATAAACAAGATATGCCCCCTTTCCCCAAGAAGATCACAGCTTAGTGAGACAGGCACACAAATAGCAATAATGGCATAAGTATTAGACGTAATGTATAAAGTAGGTTTAAAAACACATGAGGAGGCCGGGCACATTGGCTCATGCCTGTAATCCCAGCACTTTGGGAGGCCGAGGCAGGTGGATCACCTGAGGTCAGGAGTTTGACACCAGCCTGACCAATATGGTGAAACCCCATCTCTACTAAAAATACAAAAATTAGCTGGGTGCGGTTGGCATGTGCCTGTAGTCCCAGCCACTTGGGAGGCTGAGGCAGGAGAATTGCTTGAACCTGGGAGGCAGAGGTTGCAGTGCTGAGATGGCATCACTGCACTCCAGCCTGGGTGACAGAGTGAGACTCTGTCTCAAAAAAAAAAAATTATATTTATCAAAGTGCCCCCTCTCCCCAAGATCACAGCTTAGTGAGACTCTCACACAAACAGCAATAATGCCATAAGTATTAGACATAATGTTTAAAGTAGGTTTGAAAACACATGGGAAAATAATCACTGAGTAAGTGGGGGAAGTTTGAGGGGAAACTGAAAAAGAGGCTGTGTTTGAGCATTGAAGGAAGAGGTCATAAGGTGGATATGAATGGGCAAGTGTCATTCTAGGAAAAGGGAACAGCACAAAGGGGTGCAGGATAAGACAGTAAATGATATGCTGGTAGAGCAGGTGGCGTGGCTAGAGAGGGGGATTCATGGAGGAAAGGAGAGGAAGGAACTAAAGACGAGGATGGGACATCTGTGAAGGGCCTTCTTTCTGTGCCTTGCTAAGGGACCTGAACTTTATTCTGTTGGGAATGGCAAGCCACCGCAGCTTCTTAAAGTAGGGGAGTGATCTGAGCACGTCAATCTTTTTTTATGAGTTCAAATCATAAGAATGAAGAATGAGTTGGCATGGAACGAGACTGGCTGCAGGTGGGCCTCTTAAGGGCTATTAGAATAGTGTTCCCTTTCCTTTGTGAATTCAACTGCTCCCAATGTTCAGATTTGTGGTTTCTGTGTCGATACCCCTTTCACATGCAATGCAACGCTCTTTTCCATTAGCTCACCTTCTTATTTATTAATTTAGAGGTAGGGTCTCCCTCTGTTGCCCAGGCTGGAATGCAGTGGTACCATCTCGGCTCACTGCAACCTCCACCTCCTGGGCTCAAGTGATCCTCCCACCTCAACCTCTGGAGTAGCTGGGATGGCAAGTGTGCACCACCACGCCAGGGACTACAGGCATGTGCCACGATGCCTAGCTAATTTTTAATTTTTTTTTTTTTTTTAGAGATGAGGTCTCCCAGCCCTCCTTTTTTTTTTTTTTTAAAGCTTTAATAACTATATTCTAGTAAACAAACAAACAAAAATCCTACTAAAGTCAGAGAAACCAATTGGATCCTATACACTTTGTTCCGGTGCCAGCTACCACTAACCTACTGCACCACACAGGACAAGGATGGCATCTTCCAGGCCCTTATCCATCAAATGAATTGGTTGAACCACCCTACTTAATGGATTCTAAAATGCACACTTTGCCACATTTAACATTCTGAAATTGAGATGTGTCTTAGAATTGATGGTGTCCTACAATTACTGTTGTCCCAGCAGTAGTAAAAATGTACTTGTCATTGCTTGTATATACCTAAATATCAAAAGCACCAGCTTCAAAACTAGCAGAGTGGATGTAAAGGACTTGGAAGGAAATCCCAGGGACCACTGTGGAATACTCTTTTAAAATTTAGAAAGCAGACAATCGTGGCGAGGTGACAATGCAGGTATGTTTAGCAGCACTCCCAAAGAGAGGTCCAGATTAGGATAGTTCCACATAATCACAGAGTGAGTTTAAGTGCCCAGTTCAATGGCTTTTAGTTTTAGTTTTGTTTTTTTACAGATTTTTTAAATTACCACTCGATGGCACAGAGGAAATTATTATGCGGAAAAGAACTAGATATGGATAAGTAAAATAGTGATCTAAAATGTCGGACTCTGACTGTGAAGTTTTAAGAATATCAACTAATGAATGCATTTCACTTACATTTCCCCTTTTTATGTACGCACAGGAAAGAGATATGATTTTAAAAATCCATGTATATTCATAGCACATTTATTTGTAATTGCCAAAAATTGAAAACAATCTGAATGATAGTAAATGAATAAAAGACAAATTGTGACCAGGTGCAGTGGCTCACGCCTGTAGTCCCAATGCCTTGGGAGGCTGAGGCAGGAGGATTTCTTGAGCCCAGGAATTTGAGACCAGCCTGGGCAACACAGTGAGACCCCATTTGTACAATTTTTTTTTTTAATTAGCTGGGCATGGTGGCACATGACTGTAGTCCCAGTTATTCGGGAGGTTGGGGTGGGAGAATTGCTTGAGCCAGGAGGTCGAGGCTGCAGTGAGCTATGATTGCACCACTGCACTCCAGCCTGGGCAACAGAGTACGATCCTGTCCCTAAATAAATAAATAAAAATAAACAAATTGTCGTATATCCACATAATGGAATACTTCTCAGCAATAAAAGGGAATGAACTATTGACGTACATAAAAACATGGATGAACCTCAAAATAATTATAATGAGAGAAAAAAGACCAAAAAGAATGTATACTGCAGGATTCCATTTATCTAAAATTTTAGAACATGTGAACTAATTTATATGACAGAAAGAAATCAGAGTTGCTTAGGCATGGGAGAGAGGTGGGAGGGGCTGATGAGAGGAATGACATAGGGGCATGGGGAACCTTCTGGGGATGTTGCATATGTTTACTACCTTGATTGTGGTGATGGCTTCACACACACATGCATATGTCAAACCTTATCAAACTGTACACTTGAAATATGTGCACTTTATTGTATGCCATTTACACTTCAGTAAAAAAGATTTCAAAAAACCTATGTGGAAGTCGAAAACAGCTCTTTCGATAAAGTAAAAATTATTATTATTTTCTGAGACACGGTCTCACTCTGTTGCCCAGGCTTGAGTTCAGTTGTGTGTCATTACAACTCATTGCAGCCTTGACCTCTTGGGCTTCAGCGATTCTCCCACATCAGTCTCCTGAGTAGCTAGGACTACAGGTGTGCACCACCATGCCTGGCTATTTTTTTTTTTTTTTTTTTTTGAAGATACAGGATCTCACTATGTTGTCCAGGCTGGTCTCCAACTCCTGTGTTCAAACGATCCTCCCAGCTTGGCCTACCGAAGTGCCAGAATTACAGGTATGAGCCACTGTGCCCAGCCAAAAATTTGTATTTTTTTTTTTTTTTTTGAGATGGAGTCACACTCTCAACCCAGGCTGGAGTGCAGTGGCGCAATCTTGGCTCACTGCAAGCTCTGCCTCCTGGGTTCATGACATTTTCCTGCCTCAGCCTCCCGAGTAGCTGGGTCTACAGGTGCATGTCACCACGCCCAGTTAATTAAATTTTTTTTTCTTTTTTGCAGAGATGAGGTCTTACTATATTGCCCAGGCTGGTCTTGAATTCCTGGGCTCAAGCAATCCTCCTGCCTCAGCCTCCCAAAGTACTGGAATTACAGGCATGAGCCACAGTGCCCAGCCTCTATTTGGACTTCCATTGCTGGATTCTGTAACTAAACCTAAACTCCCAATTTTTCTCTAAAACAGAGTTGTTGTCTAGATTAATCTACCAGTTGGACACTCCCAACACTCAGACCAGCTTCAGATTCTCCCACTTTTTTCTGAGTCCAGCCGGTCAGCACCTCCTGCAGGTCCTTATTGCACAACATTTTTCACACCACCCCTTCTTTTCACTCTTGTTTCAGCCTTTTGTTCCTTCATGCCTGGACTACTCTGATTGCATCTTGAAAGATTTCTGTTTTTCCCTGTAAGCTACCCAGAACACTATAATTGGATCATTTTTTTCAACACTGCTAACAAGCCACTTCCCTGGTTAAGAACTTACAACGGCTCCCTCTTGTCTACAGAATGAAATCCAGACAACCTAGCTCCAAAGCTCCTATGATTTGGCTTTAACCTGCACTTCCTGTTTTCTCTCTCATTACTTTCCTGGGGAGCCCACTTCAGCTAAAATGGCTTATTTGCTCTCTGTGGTAGGCAGAATCATGGCCACCTAAGTATGTCCTCCTCCTATTCCTCACATCTATATGTTACTTCACATGGCAAAACAAATGAGTTGTGATTAGATTAAGTATTAAGGATTTTCTTCTTTTTTTGAGACAGAGTTTTGCTCTTGTTGCCCAGGCTGGAGTGCAATGGCACGACCTCGGTTCACTGCAACCTCCGCCTCCCTGGTTCAAGCAATTCTCCTGCCTCAGCCTCCAGAGTAGCTGTGATTACAGGCATGTACCACCACACCCAGCTAATTTTTTGTATTTTTAGTAGAGATGGGGTTTCACCATGTTGCCCAGGCTCATCTTGGGCACCTGATCTCAAGTGATCCACCCACCTCGGCCTCCCAAAGTGCTGGGATTACAGGCGTGAGCCACTACGCCCAGCCCAGATTAAAGATTTAAAAATAGAAAGACATTTTGGATGATCTGGGTGTGCCAATGTAAGCCAAAGGACTCTTAAAAGCTGGAAGAGGAAGGCAGAAGAGTCAGTGTCATGCAATTTTTTTGCTTTGAAGATGGTGGAAGGGGCCATGAGCCAAGGGATGTGGGCAGCCTCTGGAGGGTGGGAAGGGCAAGGACAAGGATTCTTCCCTAGGGCCTTCAGAAAGGAATACAGTCCTGTGACACCTTGATTTTAGCCCAGTGACATGTGTTTCAGACTTCTAATTTCCACAACAATAAGAATAAATTTGTATTGTTTGAAGCCACTGGATTTATGCTAATTTGTTACAGCAGCAATAGGGAATGAACACACCCTCTTACCAAAATACTTCCATTTTCCAGGATGATTGTTCTGGCTATCTTCTGTTTGCCCCTCCACATCCACTCCCCTGCTGCTCTGTGCTCCAGGAAGACGATCTATTTAGACTGTATCAATGGGTTCCCTTCTTATCTGGCTTCTGTTTGGCCCACAGGGGGCACTAGCAGGAAACTGGAGAGCAGGGGAGGGGGAGGTTGGGTCCAGAAGGTCACATCTCCCAAGAGGCAGCCCTCTCGATACAGCTGCCTGCCCCTGGCTGGCCTCAGGCCTTGGGTGGTAAGGGGTCCTTGTGCAGCTGGTGCCAGAGTTCTGCCTTGTTGGATTCCCTAAATCCTCCCCCCATCTTTGTAAATAGCCTCTTTATTAAATTTTTCTCGAGTTACTCAGTTTGAGTGTATCCCCTGTTTCTTGTTGGGATGCTGGCTGATATAATAATATTACTTGGAATGCTGTTCTCTATTCTCATGGCCTATCTATGCGCTCTGCTCTTGAGACCTGGCTCAGATCCCAGTTCTGCAGGACCACAGAATGTCAGAGCTGAGAGAGGCCTTAAAGATTGCCCAATCCAGCAACATAGATGGTTTTTCTCCTATTTCTCTGACCATTTCTTTTTGGTCTCTTTTAGCAATTCTTCTTCCTCCACCTTAAATACTGGCATTCTTCAAGATCTCATCTTATAAATTCTTCTACTTCCACACTACATATTCTCTCTGAAGGAACTCATCTGCCTCCAAAATTTTAATTATAATATATATCCAGGAGACTCCAAAATCTGTATCTTCATCCTAGACTTTGTTCCTGAGGGTTAGGCCCCTATATTTCCATCTGCCTAATCCACATCTCTCTGTGGCTGCCTCAGACACCTCGAATATGTCAGAAGTGCTCTCATCATCTTTCCTCCTCCAGAATCCCCCATTTCAGGAAACTGGCCGAAAAACCAGGGAGCCATCCTTGACATCTTCTCTCCCTTGTCTCTTTTCCAGCCATCAATCACCAAATCCTGTCCTTACCTAAATGTGTTGAGAATCCACCTACTTCACTCATCTGCATTGCCCACATTCAGCCTTATCCCCCTCTGATCCATTTGCCATACAAATGGCCAAAGTGAGCACAGAGTTAAACAACTCTTCTCTAGTTACTTAAAATCCTCCAGTGGCTTCTGCTGCCTTGAGGATAAGATTCAAATTCAGTCTGTCTTCTGTCATCCTCATCAGCCTCATCCTGTGCTGCACTCCCCATCTCCTCCTGGCTCCAGCCTCCTGGCCCACTTCCAATGCCTGGATCATGCCTTATGTTGTTCTCTCTACTCAGAACACTCTCACACCACTCCCCTCTGGCTGACTGCTATCCTATTCATCCCCTGGTCTCATGCAAGCTTCACTTCTTCAGGGAAGCCTTGTTTGGATCTGGAGACAAGGTCTGGGTCACTCCCCATCTCCATGCTACCCCTTTAATCATATCTGTTCTTGGCTTTATTACAACTACTTGCTTTATCTCTATTTTCCTTGCTAATCTCTGTGAGGGAGGGGGATTTTATTCACTGATAAAATCCTGACTCCCAGCACAGTTCTTGATCTGAAGTAGGTATCCAATAAATACTGTGTAACAAATGTAATGTGAAAGAAATGAGTTCAAATGAACCCGCAGGTCCAGAGCTCATTCCACTCTATCCACTGCTTCCTCTCCCTGTGATGGAGCTTTCTGAGATCATCTAAGCCCACAGAAGTTGTTCCTTCCTCTAAATTTGTATGCCTACATCACCAATTTGATGTATCTTGCTATCTTTTCATGTATGTTGCATGTATGTTTCTCTCTCCAGCTACACTACGAACTCCCAGAAGACAAGTGCCATGTCATACTTCAGTAGGAAAATACATTAATTAACTAAAAGAACATGTTAATACTATGTAACATAGCTGTTAAAACAAATTGCCTATGTTGTATCAATGTACCGGGGGTCTCAAAGTCAGAGGAGAAAAAAAAACCTTGCATCCTCCTGGAGCACAACTTTGATTTGAAGATTTGGGGAAAAGATAGTTATTATTATTATTAGAAATAGGGTCTCATTCTGTTCCCCAGGCTGGAGTGCAATGGTGTGATCATAGCTCACTGCAGCCTTGTACTCCTGAGCTTAAGTGAACCTCTTGCCTCAATAGTCCCCCCACCTCCCTTGACCCCAGCTGAGACTACAGGTGTGTGCCACTATACTCAGCTAGTTTTTAAATATTTTGTAGAGATAGGGTCTCGCTACATTGCCCAGGCTGTATTTTTTAAAAACAAATATAGAAATACTGTGGAGGAGAATGCAGCATTCTCATAGCTTTTAAAGTCAAATCAAAGCTTTTCCAGCTCATGGCTGGTCTGCTTTTGCCCCCACCAAGGCTGCCCAAGGGCTCCCATTTGTCTTCCCTTCCTGTTAGCAATGCTGCAGTGGGAAGTCAGCAAAGCACTGCTACAGCCTCCCCTCCAGCGGTGTGTTTGTCCCATGGCAAGCATTTAACAGGCAATACGATGCTAATGTACACGCTGGAGTGAAGCAAATGCCTAACAAGGCTTCCAGGAGTCCCGGTGGGCAAGCACAGGAGCCAGTTAGGAAAATGGAAAATAGGATTAAAGACTTGAGCTGATGGAAGCATGACTTGGGTCCTTAAATAACTCTTCCTATTATCCAAATATACAAGCCTTGGGAAGGAAAATAAGGAGTATGGCTTTTTTTTTTTTTTTTTTTTTTTTTTTTTGAGACGGAGTCTCTCTCTGTCGCCCAGGCTGGAATGCAGTGGTGCGATCTCCGCTCACTGCAAGCTCTGCCTCCCGGGTTCACGCCATTCTCCTGCCTCAGCCTCCCAAGTAGAGTAGCTGGGACTACAGGCGCCCGCCACCACGCCCGGCTAATTTTTGTATTTTTAGTAGAGACGGGGTTTCACCATGTTGGCCAGGCTGGTCTCGAGCTCCTGATCACAGGTGATCCACCCGCCTTGGCCTCCCAAAGTGTGGGATTACAGGCGTGAGCCACCACGCTCAGCCCTCTTTATTCTTTTTAATATATCTTCAATATTTCATAATTTTAAACAATTAGTACACCGATTTTTACCAGATCCAAATCCGCATTTTCTAAAACTAGTAAATTAGAACACAATCTGCATATCAGTGTATCCTCCAACAAAACATGAATTGATCCTAGATATTTAATTCATTTCTGGCTGCTGGGCAAATATAACAGCAATGGCCTGTTTTGTAATGTAGCTATTTGAAGATGGGCCAGTTAAGTTTGTTTTATTTTAAAGCAACTAAAAGGCTTCTACATATTCTGGGAAATACTTGCAGAGGATGAAGGACAGAATGAAGCGGGATAAGGAGAAGTCTCAGTCAGAAATATGGTACGGCAATGGGAAGGAACAAGCTGAAAGAGTAAAGAGGAGCAGATATTACTAGAATGCAGAGCTCGTATTTCCCAATCTTACAACACAAACTTGCCAAAGCATAAATCACACTTGAAAAACAAGGTGCCCACTAGGGACTGCTCCCGTCTAAGGTTAGAACAACACAGAAGACTAAAAGCACGGGCCTTGGAGTTAACCAACCCAAGGTCTGATGGTGCAGATATGTGTGCAGTGACAACCTCTCCAAACCTCTGTTCCTTCCTCAGTAAAACATGCAAAGAACAGTGCTTATCTCAGAAGGCTGAGGTGACACTTAAGGTGACCATGTATGTATTAGGCACAGTGTCTAGCAAGCGCAAACCCTCAGTCAAATCTATTTTTCTTTCGTCCTTGGTTGTGGAATAATCTCGTTTTTTGGGTGTTCTTTTCCTCTGTTTTCCCCATCAAGATCTGCTGAATATAAAGAGGCAGAACCTGTAAGAGCTGCAGGTCAGCGTTGCCAGGTGTAGAAAGCCACCATAGTGTAAGCTGGCCAAGCTACGAGATAGATTTCCACCTGGGCAGGAAGTGGTCAAAAAGCCAAAAAGTCTTGCTGTCTGCCCAGCCTGCCTCTTGGTTTCTAATTCTCATGGCGGGTCCTATTTCCCGCTGTTGCCTTGTCCCTGTGCTTGGCCTTCTTTTCTGTTTTTAGAGGAGTTCCTGTTGCTTGACCTCTATTTGTCTCCTTGCCTTCCACTTGGAGATCTGTGCCTTTCTGGTTTTTAACTGCCTGTTGCTTTTAACCATGTCCTTCCTCTTGCCTTTGGGAACTTACGGGCTTCTTCTAACTTCCTGATTGGCACCGGGTTTCCTGCTTTTTGTCTTTTGATTCATATGCCCTCCTTTCTTCTGCTTGCTTATGAGGTCTTTGACTCACTCATCTTGTCTCTTTCTTTGGCATTTTATACCAGCTAGGTTTTGATCCAGGCTTTGTAATGACTTATGGATGCTGTGCGCACCCTGACTTGTGAGTGCTTACCTAGATGATGCGCAAAACATTTAACAACTGGTATAGAATGGACACTGCCCAATCAGAATGGTTGTTTATCAACAATGAGGACAGTTGTCCCCATGCACACTGCTTGAATAGCAGCCCAGCTCACTGTACTCCACACTCCTCTAACCACTCTGACGAGGGACCTCCTGGTCCTTTCTTAGGGCTTGTGCCCCAGCTTGTCTCCTTTCTCCTCATGTCCAGGCTTGGCATGGCTGGCCTTGGGCCCTGTTTCGTGAGCTCCTGCCACTCACAGTCCTGGAGCTGACCTTCTCATCCCCATCCTACCTAGCTGTCACCAAGAGAACCCAGGAACACCGACACATGTGAAAGAGGTAATTAGCGGGGCAGCCTTGATGCCAAAACAGGATGGCAAATCATAAAAGCAGAAATAGCAAGAAATCACAGCTTTAAGGAAGGCTGTGCTGAAACATAAGACCAAGGCCAAGGAACTCAAAAAGGCTTTGGGAGGAAAGGTGGCTATCTCAGTCCATGGAAGAGCCATAGCAGAAGAGCGCATCTCATATTACACAACCACGAAGCCTTAAAGTTACGTAGAATTGACTTTTTGGTGTGCTGAAAATAAAAATGGTTCATAGTATACAACAAAGGACTAAGCAAAGGACTACAACAAAGGACTAGGAAGAAAGTTGGGAAATTTAGGATGAAAAAGTAGACTGGGGTCAAATTGTTATGATCCATTAAAACCAGAAACTGAAATTTGAATTCTAATCTGTAGGTAATGTGAAGCACAAATACTTACAACTTACACATTTAATCATATGTCCTGACCTTTCACTCAAAAATGCATTAAAGGCAGTTTCTCAAAGGTGGTTCCATGTAACGATAGCCCCTCAAGATATTTTTCATTTTTTATTTTTGCACACAGTTTGGGAAACATTACATATCACATCCTATGGACATTCCCACCCCATTTACATTAACCCATGAAAGGCTCTGTAAAGTCAAGAATAAACCAACTTGTCCAGCTTTGTTTAGTGTTTTCCACATCTGGCTAGGCAATTTCTTTTTCTTGTAACCCATTAACATTCTATGTATTTTGGGGAATACTGACTGAGAGATTCACAGGTACACACAGACATTCATGCAAGTAAATATGTATACTTTAAATTAGTATTTTCATGTATACATAAACACATACAATCCAGGTAAAGCAAAAATATCTTTGCAGCAAGGGATTCCGTGTCAGAGATTAAGTGTTGTAAGAGTTGATTCTGTTTCGTGGTCTGGTAACAGGAAGTCTCTTCTGCACATGCCTTCTATGAACCCCTTTGAACCACTTAAAATCTATAAGGAAAACATTTGATTCTATATGATTTACACACAAGGGAATGAGAGGAAGCCCCAAAACTTCTGTCCTATCACAAAGCTAAATCATTTTCCCCCCAACATTTCCCTAACCCAAAACAAAATGAACCACTGCCTGCGTTCTCAAACTTCCTTACACACTGACACAGATCTCGGACATAGAGAGGAAAGGGACAGCACTTTCGGGATGGTTCTTGGGTAGGGCTAGCATTTCTTAGGTATGGGGAATTACTAATACTTTGAAGTTGAAGCTAGAGGATGGGGTATCTTAAGCATAAATGATTGAGAGTAGCCAAGATAAACCAAAAATGGGAACACCACCCCCCACACACACACACACACACACACACACTCACACCTCCAATAGGTGATTTCAATTTGGGAAGGTGAAGCCAAGAAATTCCCCACAGATTCACTGCAGCTGTTTGTCACGAACCACCCCGTCTTCTACAACACTTTCTCTTCATTTACTTATTTATTTTATTGACTTCCCCCATTTCTTAAAGTTCAAATCTATAGAAAAGTTAAAAGAATAGTACAATAAACATTTGTTTTCTTCTTGATTCACCAACCGTCATCATTCTGCCACATTTGCTATGTTCCTGAACTTGTTCTGCTACCCCTGTACTTTTTTTTTTTTTCTGACACAGCTGAAAGTTGCAGATGTCATGACACTTCACCTCCAATATCCACATCTCCAAAGAATAGGGATTGTCTGGTCTATGTAACCACAAGAATGAACCATTATTGCACCTAAGAAAATTAACACCAATTCCGTAATATCATGTAACATGCAATCCATATTCAAACATCCCCATCTATCTCCAAATTGTCTTTTATAGCTTTTTTTTTTCTCATCTAGGATTCAAAGTTCACACATCCCAATTCACTGTTGTATCACTTGAGTATTTTAACTTACAATAGTTGCTCCCATTTGCTCTGCCCCATCCCCAAGTCTTTTTGGAGGAACACTACAGAGGTGAAATTATGCCTCTTTATTGCTTCACAGCGGGAGACTCACAGTAGATGCTGCTAAACTTGGTCATTTGGTTCCAGTGGTGACCTCCTAATTTCTCCACTGTAAGGACAAATTTTCCCAGAGTAACCTGTGGGGAGATACTTCAAAATAATATGAAAATCCTATTCCCCAACCACCTTTCACTCAAAGGTTTTGGACCAGTTGGTAAGTCCTTTTCTTATTCAACTGTTATGTTAGGTTTGCAGAGCGCCGAGTTCCTGATTCTCTCATTCCTTCTATTGTGTATTTCTTTTTCAAACAATGATCCATCAGTACGCATCTTCTCTTTTCTGTGTATATACATTCCGGTTACTTCTTGCTGGGGCTTCCACCCCGACCTCCATGCTGACCACATTTGACTACTCATGCCCAGCCCTAGGGAGCCACTAATCCTTTATCTGCTGATCCTATCACTTCACCTTCAGCAAATTAAAGGCAAAAACAAACCCCATCATTTTGTTGCTCACCAATGTACAGTACCTTACAAAAATTAAAATGATTGCAATGCGTATTTATTGGATTAGACTGAAGAGAGTAGATAGAGAAAATCAGTTTTATCTTAAAAAAAAATCAGATTGCTGAAGCTCTGAAAAATCTTTCCTCCTCACTAGGGCAGAGGCGCTTGTTGTCACAATTCGGCTTTTTGTAGTGCTGTTAAACAGAAACACTCTCATCTTTTCAGTTCCCTGAGAGGGGAAAATCTTGGAAGAACAGAGGTTTACAAATCATTTAGCCCAAACGCCCCTTTAAATGCAGAGGCCCAGAGAGGTGGAGGGACTTGCTCAGGTCCCTCAGCTCCTGAAAGGTCGAGCTAAGAGGAGAACCTGGTTTTTAAAACACCTCCCCCGATCTTCTTTTCATTCCCGTCCTAAATGCCTCGTGATTCAGATATGTAATGGGCACAGACGCAGCTGCAGCAAGCACGGCCTCCTTCACTGCTATTTTGCATTGTGATGGCATCACCTTCCTACCTCTGAATACTCTAAAAATTCCCACTAGGAGCCTTTTATTACTGTTTTAAAAATCCACCTTCATTTCCGCAGGTCAACAGGGAAAATTTAGGAAGCCTCAAGGGAGCACATACTACCATTACTTTAACCAGAAAAGTAATAACAATAATAATAAGGTTCTCGAGGATCCGCACGAGGCCGCTTTCTGGGAGGCTGAAACGCCCTGCGAGTGACAGCTCCAGCGACCTCAGGAAAGACGCCGGCCAGTCCACCCCTCCCCATCGCCTGCGGAACGAAGCAGGGAGATGCATACCACTCCAGGAGCTCATCGAACATGCACAGCAAGGGGAAAAGTGGGGGAACAAAGCCCGGAGTGGAAGACCACAGCCCCGCAGCCCGGGAGGACAGGAGACCGCGCCCTCCCCGCTGCGGCCCAGCGGGCTGCAGAGGCTGCGGCACCGCAGTGCGGGGCGCAGGACCCACACCCCGGCGGGCGCCTCCCGCCCTGGCGCAGCGCCTGGTCTCTCGGCGCAGCCGACCGGGCCGGGAGGCGAGAGGTGGCCCGGCTCTGCGCGCCCGCCTGGCCGAGCGCCCATGTCGCGGAGCATCCTCCCGCGGGCAGGGAGGGCACGGCGGCCACCGCGCTGCAGACACCGGCTGGCCAGAGCAGGCCCCACCCGCCCCCCGGCGCGCTCACCAGTCCGTGCGCTCATCCCGGAGCCGGCTGTGCTGGCCGTCAGTCCGTCAGCCCCGGTGGAGCGGGGCCGGGAGAGCAGGGGCGGCGCCGCGGCCGGGGCGAGCGCGGCGATCAACAGGCGGCTCCCGGCCGGGCGCGGCGCCGGGGCGCGCGGCTGCAGCGGAGCAGGCTGGGAAGCGTAGTTCCCGGCTGCGCCTCGCCGCGGCCCCGCAGTCCCCCAGCCCCGCCCTTCCCCGACAGGTGTCCCCTCCCGGAATCGGGGTCTGAACCCCGCCACAGCTCTGCAGGGGAGGAAGCACCTGGGTCGTGGGGACGCCTGGGCAGGCTGTTTGGAGACGCTCGGGGCTCCGGAGAGCGTGGGTGGCAAAGGCTTTCAAGCTTGTGATGAGCGTTCCTGTGAGCGAGCATCCTGACACGGAAGCCGCGTTGAGAGCGGTCTCAGGTACAGACCCCGCCCGCCCCAGGTTTTCCTGGCTGGGCGCAGGCGTGGGAGGAGAGAGTAGTTGGGTTGGCAGCCTAGGGAGGGAGAGAGGTAAGCGAGGTGGAGGTTAGCAAGGCTCTAGGGTGATGGCGTGAGGGGCTGGAGAGCCCAAGCGCAGTGGTGGCTTCACTGAGGTGAGACCGGACGACTTAGCCTGTCTGAGCCTTCGCGTCCTCATCTGTAAAACAGGCTTCAAGCTTGAAAAAGTGTTGTGAGGATTAAGCGACCCATAGCACTTAGGGTCTGGCACTTAGTGCATACTCAGTGAAAGTTCCTTCCTTGGGGGTTCCAAGGGAGTTCTTGGGCCGGGAAAGTCCTATATGTCGTGCTAACCTAAAGACAGTTGGACCTCGTTGGGCTGGGTAAATGTTAAAATCCACTGGGTTTGTTAGTCGTTGAGCCCGTTCACTTCATCCCTGAATATACCCTGAGATGTTCTCTCTGCCAGGTTCTTGAGAGCTCCAAAGATAGAGAAAATAAAGTCAAGTTTCTGAAGCATGACAGTAGAGTGGGGTGACATAGGACAAAGACCAACATTATGAAAATACATGGCATCTAGATTTACCTTCCAGAGGCCTTTTCTTATTAGATGTGATCTCTCTCTCCTTCTTGAACTTTTGCAGCGTATTTTGAGCATGACCTTTGCTTATGGGACTTATCTTGACAGTCTAAGGTTCGTTGAGTTTTGCAAGTTGCTGCTATGCAGTGTTTCACGTGATGGTGGGATTTGCATTCAGAGACGTGGTGGAGGAAAATGAACCAAAGGGATGGATGCAGCACGGCTGGTGTAATCTCTATATGAAATTTTAGGCAAAATGTGAAAAGAGGTGAAACAGCTTTACAGTCTGTCTGGCACGAGGTGTGGCCAAAAAAAAAGTGCTGGAGAGGAAATTCCATATCTGAAAATGATAACACTGGTTTGCATTTATGAAAATACTTTCCTGTTCGTCTTCTCACTTGATTTTTACAAGAACCCTTGTGAGACAGGCCGAGTGAGGGTATTTTTCCCCAATGATAGTTAATAAGAGGCACAGAGAGGTGATATGACTTATTCAAGGTCATAGGGGTGGTCAGTAAGCCTGTCTTCTCTCCTTCCACTGTGCGCAACCCCAGCACTGTCTCCCCTTTGCACATTTCAAAATAGGGCCATACCTTCCCCAGCAGATGGGTTGAACCAGAAACTAAAGTTAATCCTCTAAAACTCTGGGAACTAGCATGATGAACACTGGCACGCAGTGGCTGCTGACTGAGAGACCAGTGTCGTTTCTATGATCAATTGTGGTAATGGACTATACCCTGGGCCTTCCGTCAGAATGGCAAATCTGAGCCAGAAAGAGTTAAATGAAATAGGGGTGTGACCAAATTACTTTAAGTCATGTTCCCAAGTTTTCCTGTACATTTGTTATTCCGAATGTCCTGTGTAACCAACAGGATGCCTTTGACTTTTTTGTTGTACATTTGTTACAGTCATAGCCTTCTGTTAAATAAGAACAGGGCTGCTTACGGATCGAGCCAGCGGTTTTCCCAGAGAAAGCTGATAGTAGGCATATGCTGAAAATAATAAAGCAATCTCATTCATATTGGAAGAAAGAGTAGCAAAGGTGCTCAGTAGTGTACAGTATTTCTCTTTGGTTTCCTGTGATTCCTCATGAGGAAAATGGCTGCATGTGATAAAACGAATAGAGTATTACTTCAGAAACCAGCCATGCAAGGAAGCAGACAGGGGAATGATTTAAGTTAAAGTCATATTTGGCAGTCGAAGCAGAGATACAAGAGCTATCCTACAGCCCCAGAGCCATGCTCCAGGAGGATGCTGACACCAAAATAAAGTGAGTTGTGAAAAGAAACTTCTGATCAGTCTCTGTCTGTATCATGAGTGTTGGAAGCTGGAAGGTGTTAATGGATGAGTGAGGGAAGTAGAACATTTAACCTAATGTTAAAACTTAACGGAAAGATATTACCAGTTCCAGTCTGTCTAGCTCTTTAAATCTAATGCCTATGTCTCATCTTAAGGGAGAAAGGATGTCAATATGCCTGTGACTTATCAGTTGAAACCCATTATCATTTCTGGACCATATCTTGTAAGTTTAACTTTTCTACTTGCTTTTTAGACGATGAAATTGAAACAGAACTCCTGGAGCTGGAAGGGACCTTATATATCATCTTGTGTAGCCATTTCTTCCTGTAAATGAGGAAGCTGATGTATTGACTGTAATTGTCAAATGACAGAAACGAAAAAAGTTCAACGTGGCAGTTATAATGAAGTATTTTAATTATTCACAGTGGAATATGTAGCATACCTCATTAGGAACAGGTAGTAGATACTGTTGGTTGTCTATTCAACATTCAGTCCACCCTCTTCTTCTTCTTTATAGAAGCCTGTATGGGTGTTTACACATTAGGAAAGGTGACCCTATTAGCCTCTGAGAAGTACACTCTCAAATCTATCATAGACAAGAGGAATAGAATCCTCTTAACTGGCCTCTGAGAGTTTAGGAGTGAGCATGTGACCCAGTTCTGGCCATTGTAAAGAGATACAATGAATCTGGGTCGGCCATGTTGCTGTTGAGTCAGTCATCAAACAGCCCCAGTGCTGCCCTTCTTCTGGATTTCTTGTTATATGAGATAATAAATAACCTATTGTTGAGTCAATTTGAGATGGAGTTTTCTGTTACTGGAAGCTGAAAGCATCCTAAGTGTTAAAGATGAAATATGAAAGTACATTCTTTGGATGGACTGAAAGACTGCTTCCTAGAGTTGATTAAAAACAACCAGCACAAACCACAGGCAATGGGATGGGATACTATCATATAACAGATAACAACATGGGTTTTAACATCAGAGAGTTTGAACCCAGATATTTACTGGCACATTGACTATGGCCAAGTTTCTGTAACCTCTCTTAGAAAGCCTCATTTTCTTCATCTTTTTCTTTTTTTTTTTTTTGAGACGGAGTCTTGTTCTGTCACCAGGCTGGAGTGCAGTGGTGCGATCTTGGCTCACTGCAACCTCTGCCTCCTGGGTTCAAGCGATTCCCCTGCCTCAGCCTCCTGAGAAGCTGGGACTACAGGCGCTGCCACCACACCCGGCTAATTCTTTGTATTTTAGTACAGACGGGGTTTCACCATGTTGACTAGGGTGGCCTCGATCTCCTGACCTTGTGATCCACCTGCCTCGGCCTCCCAAAGTGCTGGGATCACAGGCGTGAGCCACCGTGCCCAGCCTTCTTCATCTCTTAAACTGAGGATAATAATACTTACCACACGGGGTTATTAGAAAGACTGAGATAATTTGTGTCAAGGATGCTTCAAAGGATATGGTGGATAGTAAGGACTAAAGGAGCAGTGACTGTGTTGATGAATTATGAATTAAATCGTATGTGTAGTATAATTGACAGCAAACATCTAAAAGCTAATTACTGTGTGATCATGATCATGTTAAATGATACCACAGTGATGCAATCAGCAAAATCCAAAATATGGGAAGCTCTACATGACAAACAACTGATTCTTCAATAAATAAATTGCAAGAAAAATAAAAGGAGAGAAAGCTTATAGATACACAGAAATTCAAGAGATAAATGACAAAATGTAATGTGTGATCTTAATTTGAGAAAGCAGCTGTTAAAAATTCACATTAATGAGACAATTGGGGAAAATGTGAACACAGAATATTTGATTATATTAAGGTCTATTAAAAAAAATAATAATAATTATTATTATTATTTTGAGACAGAGTTTGCTCTTGTTGCCCAGGCTGGAGTGCAATGGCGCGATCTCGGCTCACTGCAGCCTCCGCCCCCCCGGGTTCAAGTGATTCTCCTGCCTTAGCCTCCCAAGTAGCTGGGATTACAGGCATGCGCCACCACGCCTGGCTAATTTTGTATTTTTAGTAGAAATGGGTTTCCCCATGTTGGTCAGGCTGCTCTCAAACTCCTGACCTCAGGTGATCCACCCGCCTCGGCCTCCCAAAGTGCTGGGATTACAGTTTTGTTGTTGTTTTGAGACAGAGTCTTACTCTGTTGCCCAGGCTGGAGTGCAGTGGCGTGATCTCGGCTCACTGCAACCTCCGCCTCCCAGGTTCAAGCAATCCTCATGTCTCAGCTTCCCGAGTAGCTGAGACTACAGGCGTGTGCCACCAAGCCCGGCTAATTTTCCTATATATATATATATTTTTTAGTAGAGACAGGGTTTCACCATGTTGGCTAGGCTGGTCGCAAACACATGACCTCAAGTGATCTGCCTGCCTTGGCTTCCCAAAGGGTTGGGATTACAGGCATGAGCCACCGTGCCCAGACTGAGGTGTTATTTAAAAAAATTTTTGGATGTGATAACAGTATCATGATTATTTTTTTGAAGTGTCCTTACTTTTTGGAGTGATAAACTGATTATTTACAGAAGAAATAATATCAGGAGTTTACTTTAAAAATTATTCAGTGTGGGAGACGGGGTAGAGTGGTGGGGTGGGGTATAGATGAAATGATTGGCCACGAGTTGATAATGGTTGAAGCTGAGTGATGGAGCTTTATTAAACCATTATCTCTCTTTCTCTCTCTCTCTAGAAAGACATATTTCTCATATCATAAATTTCACCTTTTTAAAATGCACAGTTCAATGGTTTTTAGTATGTTCACAGAGTTGCGTAACTATCACCCAATCTATTATAACTTTAGAATGTTTTCAAAACTCCAGAAGAAACCTCATACATGTTAGCACTCATTCCTCATTCCCCCTACACACCCAGTCCCTGGCAATCACAAATTTATTTTTTGTCTTCTCTAGATTTGCTTATTCTGGACATTTCACGTAAATGGAATCATACAACATGTTGTCTTTTATGACTGGCTTCTTTCCCTAATTATAATGTTTTTAGGGTTCATCCATGTTGTAATACATATTAGTACTTTATTCTTTTTTATGGCCAAATAGAATTCATTGTACGGATAGATCACATTTTGTTTATCTGTTCATCAGTTGATGGACATTTAGACTGCTTCCACATTTTGGCTGTTATGAATAATGTTGCTATGCACACTCATATACAAATTTTTGTACAGATATGTTTTTATTTCTCTTGGGTATATACCTAGGAGTGCAATTACTGTGTCATATGGTAACTTTATATGAAGCATTTTGAGGGACCACCAAACTGTTTTCCAAAGTAGCTGCACCATTTTACATTCTAACCAGCAGTGGGTGACAATTCCAATTTCTCCACATCCTCTCTAACACTCGTTAATGTCTTTTTAAAATTATAGCCATCCTAGTGAGTATGCAGTGGTATCTCATTGTGATTTTAATGATTTCCCTAATGACTAATGATGTTGAACATTTTTTCATGTGCTTATTTGCCACTTTATATCTTCTTTGGAGAAATGTCTACTCAAGTCCTTTGCCTATTTTTTAGTTGAACTATTTGTCTTATTGCTATTGATTTATAAAAGTTCTTTATGTGTTTTAGACACAAGTCCCTTATCAGATATGTGATTTGCAAATGTTTTCTCCCATTCTGTTTTTTTTTTTTTTTTAACTTTCTGGATGGTGTTCATTAGTAAACATCCTTTATTAGTTTGAGGGAGTTCCTGTTTATTCCCACTTTGTTGAATGTTCTTATAACAAAAGGGTGCTGGATTTCATCAAAGACTTTTTCTGTGTCTGTTGAGAGGGTCCTGTGGGTTGTTTTTCCCATTATTCTGTTAATATATTGTAATACATTGATTTTCAGGTGTTAAATTTACCATTAATTCCTGGGATAAATCCCAGTTGATCATGGTATATAATCCCTTTTACATGTTGCAAGATTTAGTTTGCTAGTATTTTGTTGAAAATTTTTGTGTCTACATTCATAAGAAATAGTCTGTAGTTTTTTTTTCTTGTTATGTCTTTGAATTAGAAAGTGCCCTTCTATTTTTTGGAAGTGGTTGCAAAAGATTATTAGTTCTTCTTTAAATGTTTGGTACAAATCACCAATGAAGCTATCTAGGTCTTGGCTTTTCTTTGTTGGAGGTTTAAAAATGACAAATTCAGTCTCTGCTTGTTCTACATCTATTCAGATTGTGTATTTATTCTTGGGTCAGTTTTGTTAATTCATGTCTTTCTAGGAGTTCATTCACTTTATCTAATTTGTTGTTATACAGTTGTTCATAACATTCCTTTATTATCATTTTTATTTCTCTAAGATCAATAGTAATATCCTCTTTTTTATTTCTGATTTTAGTAATTTGAATCTTCTCTTTTTTTTCTCGGTCAGTCTAGGTAAAGGTTTGTCAATTTTGTCAATCTTTTCAAAGAATACACTTTTGGATTTGTTGACTTTCTTGATTGTTTTTTCTAGTCTCTATTTGATTTATCATAACTCAGATGGCTTAGCTTGTGAATTCTACCAAACATTTAAGGAAGAATGATACCAGTTCTCCACAATCTCTTTCAGAAAATAGAAGCAGAGGGAACACTTCTTAACTAATTCTATAACGCCAGCATTGCTCCAATACCAAAACAAGACAAAAATATTACAAGAAAAGAAAATTACAGGTCAGTGTCTCTCATGAATATCCATGTGAAAGTCCTCAACAAAATATTAAAAAATTGAATCTAACATTTTATAAAAAGAATTATACACCACAACCAAGTAGGATTAATTCCAGGTAAACAAGGCTGGTTCAACATTCAGAAATTAATGAATATACTCTATCACATCAACAGGCTAAAGAAGAAAAAAGTCATATGATTATATCAATAGATGCAGAAAAAACTTTTGACATAATTCAATATCGATTCATGCTAAAAAGTTATCAGCAAAGTGAGAACAGAGGGGTACTTCCTCAATTTGATAAAGAATATCTGTAAAAAACTCTACAGCCAACATTATATTTAATGGTGAGAAGCTAGATGCTTTTCCCCCAAGATTGGAAACAAGGTAAGGATATCCCCTGCTACCCTCTATTCAACATTGTATTGGAAGTCCTAGCAGATGCAATAAAACAATAAGGGGGAAAAGGGATATACGGATTGAGAAGGAAGAAATAAAACTTTGTCTTTGTTCATAGATAACATGATTATCTATGTAGAAAATCCCAAAGAATTATCCAAAAAACCCCAAAACCCCCCCAAAACAAAAAATCCAAACTCTGGAACAAATAACTGATTATAACAACATTGTAGGATACAAGGTTATTATAGAAAAAACAACTGCTTTCCTGTAATTGGAATTTGAAATTAAAAGCACAATGTCACTTACATTAGCACCAAAAAAGAAAAAAGGAGACAGACAGAAACAAATAAATACTTAGGTATACATACAATATCTATATGAGGAGAACAACAAAACTGATGTGAGAAATAATAGAAAATTGGAATACATGGAGAAGTATTCCATGTTCATGGATAGGAAGGCTCAATATTGCTAGGATGTCAATTCTTCACAATTTGATCTATTGATTCAATGCAATCCGAGTCAAAATCACAAGTTATTTTGTGGATATTGACAAATTGATTCCAAAGTTTGTATGGAAAAGTAAAAGACTTAGAAATGCCAATGCAATCCTGAAGAACAACAAGGTCAGGGGACTTACCCAACTTTAAGACTTACTATAAAGCTACAGTAATTAAGACACTGTGGTATTGGTGAAACAATAGGCAAATAGACCAATGGAACAGCATAGAATGTCCAGAAATAGACCCACACAAATGTAGTTAACTGATTCTTGACAAAAGAGCAAAGGCAACTTAATAGAGAAAAAATAGTCTTTTCAGCAAATGTTGCTGAAATAACTAGACATCCACATGTAAAACAATGAATCTAAACACAGACCTTATACTGTTCACAAAAATTAACTAAAGATGAATCAGCCTGCTGGGTGCAGTAGTGCTTGCTTGTACTCCCAGCTCCTCAAAAGACTGAGGTAGGAAGATGGTTTGACCCCAGGAATTTGAGACCAGATTGGGCAATATAGTGAGACCCCATCTCAAAAAAAGGAGGGGGAAATGCATTGATCACAGAAGTAAATGTAAAACACAAAACTATAAAACTTCTGGAAAATAACATAGAATATCTAGGTTGTGCTTTTATACACAACACCAAAAGTATGATCCATGAAAGACAAAATAGAAGCCCTCAAGTTAGACATATGTATGTATGTATGTATTTTTGAGTCAGGGTCTCACTGTGTCCCCCAGGCTGGAGTGCAGTGGGGCAATCATGGCTCACTGCAGCCTCGAACTCCTGGTCTCAAGCAATCTTCCCATCCCTGCCTTGTGAGTAGTTGAGACTACAGGCATGTGCCACCACAACTGGCTAAGTTTTTCTATTTTTTGTAGAGACCAAAAAATATGACTATGTTGTCCAGGCTGGTCTCAAACTCCTGACCTCAAGGGATCCTCCTGCCTCAGCCTCTTAAAGTGCTGGGATTACAGGCATGAGCCACTGCACCCAGCAATTTGGCCTTTCCTGAAGTTAAAAACTCCTGCTCTGAGAAAGACCCTGTTAAAAGATTTAAAAGGCAAGCTGTGTCCGGAATTGGTGGGTTCTTCGTCTCATGACTTCAAGAATGATGCCGCTGATCCTCACGGTGAGTGTTACAGTTCTTAAAGGCGGGTGTCCGGAGTTTGTTCCTTCTGATGTTCAGATGTGTTTGGAGTTTCTTCCTTCTGGTGGGTTCGTGGTCTCGCTGGCTCAGGAGTGAAGCTGCAGACCTTCGCAGTGAATGTTACAGCTCTTAAGGCCGGGCATCTGGAGTTGTTCGTTCCTCCCGGTGAGCTCCTGGTCTCGCTGGCTTCGAGAGTGAACCTGCAGACCTTCGCGGTGAGTGTCACAGCTCATAAAAACAGTGTGGACCCAAAGAGTGAGCAGTAGCAAGATTTATTGCAAAGAGCGAAAGAACAAAGCTTCCACAGCGTGGAAGGGGACCCGAGCGGGTTGCCACTGCTGGCTTGGGCAACCTGCTTTTATTCTCTTATCTGGCCCCACCCACATCCTGCTGATTGGTAGAGCGCAGTGGTCTGTTTTGACAGGGCGCTGACTGGTGCGTTTACAATCCCTGAGCTGGACACAAAGGTTCTCCAGGTCCCCACCAGAGTAGCTAGATACAGAGTGTGGATTGGTGCATTCACAAACCCTGAGCTAGACACAGGGTGCTGATTGGTGTGTTTACAAACCTTGAGCTAGATACAGAGTGCCAATTGGTGTATTTACAACCCTTGAGCTAGACATAAAGGTTTTCCAAGGCCCCACCAGAGTAGCTAGATACAGAGTGTCAATTGGTGCATTCATAAACCCTGAGCTAGACACAGGGTGCTGATTGGTGTATTTACAATCCCTGAGCTAGGCATAAAGGTTCTCCAAGGCCCCACCAGACTCAGGAGCCCAGCTGGCTTCACCCAGCGGATCCCACACCGGGCTGCAGATGGAGCTGCCTGCCAGTCCTGCGTCATGCGCCTGCACTCCTCAGCCCTTGGGTGGTTGATGGGACTGGGCGCTGTGGAGCAGGGGGTGGTGCTCGTCGTGGAGGCTCTGGCCACACAGGAGCCCACGGAGGGGGTGGGAGGCCCAGGCATGGTGGGCTGCAGGTCCCAAGCCCTGCCCCACGGGAAGGCAGCTAAGGCCCGGTGAGAAATTGAGCGCAGCACCGGTGGGCTGGCACTGCTGGGGGACCCAGTACACCCTCCGCAGCCGCTGGCCCGGGTGCTGAGTCCCTCATTGCCCCGGGGCCAGCAGGGCTGGCCGGCTGCTCCGAATGCGGGGCCTGCCAAGCCCACGCCCACCCGGAACTCCAGCTGGCCCGCAAGCTTTCCCCGCGCTCAGCCCCGGTTCCCACTTGCGCCTCTCCCTCCACACCTCCCTGCCAGCTGGGGGAGCTGGCTCTGGCCTTGGCCAGCCCAGAAAGGGGCTCTGACAGTGCAGCGGCGGGCTGAAAGGCTCCTCAAGTGCCGCCGAAGTGGGAGCTCAGGCAGAGGAGGCGCCCAGAGCGAGCGAGGGCTGTGAGGACTGCCAGCACACTGCCACCTCTCAAAGCCACAGACTGGGAAACAATTAGTTAAAAACTACATATCTGCTAAAGGACTTATATTCAAAATATACAAAGAGCTCCCCAGAACCCAACATGATACATGTTACAACATGGATGAACTTTGCAAACATTATGTTAAGTAAAATAAGCCAGACACAAAAGGAAAAATACTGTATGCTCCCACTTATGAACTATCTAGAAGAGTCAAATTAATAAGACCGAAAGTAGATTAGAAGTGACCAGGGACTGAAGAAAGCAGGAATGTAGTTATTGCTAAATGGTTAAAAATTTATTTTTGAATCCCAGCACTTTGGGAGGCCGAGGTGGGTAGATCACCTGAGGTCAGGAGTTCAAGACCAGCCTGGCCAACATGGCGAAACCCTGTCTCTACTACAAATACAAAAATTATCTGGGCATGGTGGTGCATGCCTGTAATCCCAGCTACTTGGGAGGCTGAGGCATGAAAATCGATTGAACCCGGGAAGTGGAGGTTGCAGTGAGTGGAGATTGTGCTGTTGCACTCCAGCCAGGGCGACAGAGCGAGACTCTGTCTCAAAAAAAAAAAAAAAAAAAATTCTTTTTGGAGTGATGACAAACTTTCGGAAATAGATAGTGGTGATAGTTGCATAACATTGTGAATATATATATATATATATATATTTAATTATTATTTTTTTGAGATAGAGTCTCCCTCTGTTGCCCAGGCTGGAGTGCAGTGTTGCAATCTCGGGTCACTGTAACCTCCGCCTCCCAGGTTCAAGCGGTTCTTGTGCCTCAGCCTCCCAAGTGGCTGGGATTACAGGCACCTGCCACCACACCAGGCTAACTTTTGTAGTTTTAGTAGAAATGGGGTTTCGCCATGTTGGCCAGGCTAGTCTTAAACTGCTGGCCTTAAGCGATCCACCTGCCTTGGCCTTCCAAAGTGCTGGAATAATAGGCGAGAACGACCACCCGGGCCATGAATATATTTAATGTTACTGAATTGTAAGCTTAAAGTTAAAATGGTGAATTTTATATTATGTACATTTGTCACAATTCAAGAAATTAGTAATGTAATATAAATATGCAGAAAAGCATTGAATGATACACTTTAAATGGATGAATTATGTGATGTGTGAATTATGATTTTGGTAGTTTGTTTAAAAAATCCTTTGCTATCCCAAGGTTATAAAAATATTGTTGCAAAAGCATTAAAGTTTGCTTTTCCCAATTATGTTTTTAATCAATCTATAATTGATTTTGATGTGTAGTATAAGACAGGGATCTAATTTCATCTTTTCTCACACAGAAAACTAATTGTTCCAACAACATTTATTGAATATGTAACTTTATGTCTGTTATAGATTAAGTTCTCCAATATATGTGAATCTGTTTGCTGGCTTACTTCATTGTCCCTTTGTTATGTTTTCCTGTCTCAGCACCAGTTCCACATTGCTTTAGTTCTCATAGTTTTAAGTCTCGATGGCTATAAGGGTAAGCCTCCTTCCTAATTCTTCTGCAGGAATGCCTTGGCTCATTAGTGCTTTATCTTTCATATGAATTTCAGCATAACTCTGTCATGTCCTTTGAAGAATGCTATAGAGATTTTGTTTGGAATTTTAATGAATTTAACATTAGTTTGTAAAGAAAATGATATTTTCATTATTTTGCATTTCCCATTCACAAACATGGTATATCTCTGTTTTTATTTATATTTCTTTAATGTACTTCAAAAAAGTTTTATATTTTCCATACAAGACACACTTTTCTTTCATTTTTTATCTTTTTATTTATTACCTTAAATTTTTTTTCCTGCTCCTACTCCACGAGGAACAATTTTCTTTTGTTAAATTTATTCCTAGGTATTTTTGGTAGTATCGGGAATGTCATCTTTTTCACACTTATGTGATTGAGTGATGCAATTGATGTTTGTATATTGATCTTGTATCTCGTAACTTTGGTGAACTCTCAATTGTTTGAACAGTTCCAATGTATTCATTATCTGTGTTCCTATAAACATTTTAGTATTGCCTACTATCTGTAAATAACAGTTTATTTCTTTTCAATCTTCATTTCCCTTTCTTCTTTTTAAAATTGCCTTGGCAAAGACCTTCAAAACAATGTTAAATAGAGGCAATAATAGGCTTCCTTTTCTTACCATTCCCTTCAAAGGAAATGCTTTTAATGTTTCATCTTTGTGATGAACTTCTATGTTGTAGGTAGATACATATTAAAACAATTTCAAAGTTCTGGTTTAAGAAGAAAACAATGAACATCTAATAACACCTCATGTAACCCAGTTCTTTCTAAAAAAAAAAAAAAAAAAACACAGGGCCAGGCATGGTGGCTCAGGCCTGTAATCCCAGCACTTTGGAAGGCTGAGGCTGATGGATGACTTGAGGTCAGAAGTTTGAGAAAAGCCTGGCCAGCATGATGAAGCCCCATCTCTACTAAAAATACAAAAAATTAGGCGGGCATAGTGGCGCATGCTTGTAGTCCCAGCTACTCAGGAGGCTGAAGCAGGAGAATTGCTTGAACCTGGGAGGCAGAGCTTGCAGTGAACTGAGATCACACCACTGCACTCCAACCTAGGGAACAGAGCAAGACTCCATCTCAAAACGAACAAAGGGGGGAACAAACAAACAAACAAAACCCCAAGGCCAAACCAAAACAAAAAACCCCAGGGTCTCACTGTGTTGCCTAGCCTGGAGTGCAGTGGCATGATCTCTGCTTACTGCAGAGATCACCTTCTGGGCTCCAGCGATCCTCCCACCTCAGTTTCCCAAGTAGCTGGGACTACGGGAGTATGCCACATGCCTGATTAAGTTTTGTAGTTTTTGTGGAGATGGGTCTCACTATGTTGCCCAGGCTGGTCTTGAACTCCTGGGCTCAAGCTATCCTCCTTCCTTAGACTCCCAAAGTGCTGGATTGGGCCACTGTGCCTGGCTCAGTTCTTTAATCTTCAGATTAAAACTTCCAGTCATGCAGTAAACTTTTTCTCTTAGTGGAAAACATTATATGCTGTCTCATTCCTAGATCGTAAACTTTTTGAAGGAAGATACTTCTTTCTTGAAACATTACCAGATCTCGTCTATATATTGAGACTCAGATTCTGCCTCTGTCTTGGGTCCTGAAAGGGACACACTGGATGCCACCCAAAAGTTTATGCATGGCAGACTTATGCTAAACAATCTAAATTAGCATTCAGGATCTTTTTACTACACCTCAATTCAGCCACTTGTAATTATGTATTTTTTTTTTTAATTCCACTGAGCTAGGCACTGCTGGAGCTAAAAAGATGAGTAAGACCCAGTTATGCCTCCCAGGAGCATGTATCTGTTGGAGGAGATAAGACAAGCTCATGTATGTACATGCAAGTACAAACACAAAACACAGACTGTTAAATACTAAACCAGAGGTATTAATACAAACCTCTTGGAGTTCAAAGAAGAAACAGTAACAGTTGGGCAGGTGGGAAAAAGGGACCACTGGGTAGAATTAGGAAAAATCTCATGGAGGATGTATCATTTGAGACAGACCTTAAAGCTTTAAACAATGTAATAGAGGGTACTGGAAGAGTGTTACCATTGGAGGGAATAACATGCAAGGTATGAAAGTAGGAACAAGGAGGCCAGTTTCAGAGGCTCCGTTTGGCAGGAATAGATGGGGTATGGTCAGACCGTGAATAATAAAAATAGAAATAATAGCTTGAATGCCAATGTAGGTTTTTAATAATGCTGTTGTCCCCAGAGAGCCATTGTAGGAGTTTTGAGTGGGATGGTGATGTGGAAGCTTGCTGCTCTCCCATCCTTTCTCTCGTGAGCAATATTAGCTTTGCCTCTGTCCAGCACAGCAACATACCAAAACTTCAGCCAACAAATCAAACCCCCAGGCTCTGGACCGTCCTACAAAGTACCTCTTCTTGGAGAGCTGTCCAAAATAAAACAGAAACCAGGCACTAGATGCTAGTAAATGTGTACCCACTCTGTGTATAATACAGTGTGTTGAAAGGGTGTTCAAGTGTAGACGGTGTTCAAATGAAGAGTACAGACAAGAGGTCTTTGGTGGTTATAATATTAATAGCAATACGGGGCAGGGAGGTGCCATTTCAGGGTGTCAAAGAATAAACTGGCGAAAAGAAGATGAATGCAGATAGTAAATTCCAACTACTGAGCCTAGAGAATGAATTGTATGTGGCCAGCCTTTCGAGGCAGCCAGGACTTAAATTGGCACTAGTGTACAAAGTGTGAAACCCGAACAACTAGGGGGTTTATTTTGAGGCCACCCATTAGGCCTTAGAAGCACTATCCCTCCTAGAGCAATGTTGAAAGGACTGGACTCTGAGGCTGTTGAGATGGACCTGGAAAAGCTGTCTGTGTGTGTTTGATAATCTTGTTTTTCTGTGACGTGGACTTTGAGGTCACTGGGGTGGGGGGAGGGAAGTACCCTTGGCATTGGCAGAGCTGGAAGGTCTGAGCAAGCTGGCTCCTGCTGGAGAATCAATAAAGGAGGCAGAGCAACGCTTTTTTTTTTTTTTTTTTCCGCCGTGGCCAGGGCAGGGTTCTGTCGGGGCTCTATCGCCATGGAGCAGGGGTCCACCTGGGGCCTAGGACGCCTGCAGATAGCCCTCTCTTAGCCCCCACGGCCGCGGGCTTCAGCGCGCCCCGGCGCCCTCGCTCTGCAGGGTCTTCCCGGTACCGGCAGGCTGCGGCGGGAGCTGCTTTCGCTCTTACCCTTGCAGGTGCGTGTGCCGCGGGCGCCCGGGGCAGGCAGGACGCAGAGGAGGAGGCGCCCGCCATGCCCGGCCTGCGGCTCCCCGCCTCGGCTTCTCGCCCGCCGCCCCCGCGGAACGGCCTGCAGCAGCCCCTGTGAGGAGGAAGAGGCTGCGGCGGCGGCGACGGCGGCGGCGGAGGAGGAGGAGGCGCCGCCCCCTTGGCGAGCTCCCCGACCCGGCGGCCTCGGAAGGACCCATGGCGGATTCCTCGCCTGCACTGTCCCTGCGGGAAGGCGGCCCGCGCGCGCCGCGGCCCTCGGCCCCCTCGCCGCCGCCGCGCTCGCGCTCCGGCTCTGAGTCCGAGGAGGCCGAGCTGTCGCTGAGCCTGGCCCGCACCAAGACCCGCTCGTACGGCAGCACCGCCAGCGTGCGGGCGCCGCTGGGCGCCGGCGTCATCGAGCGCCATGTGGAGCACCGGGTCTGCGCGGGCGATACGCTGCAGGGCATCGCGCTCAAGTACGGTGTCACGGTGAGCAGGGCGCGCCGCCGCGGCCCGGGCTGGCAGCTCCCGCGCAGGAGGCGGTGCGGCTCGGGGTGCGGGTGGGGGTGGGGGTGGGGGTGGGACTGCGGGTGGGGGTTTGGGGGATGGGGAGTCGCAGGGACGGCTGTGCGTCCCCGGCGGCTCGGCTCCCAGGGCTCGCTCAGCGCGCGCTGCTGGCCACCGCAGTGGTCGCCAAAGCTGGTCCTGCAGCGGGAGGGGCGGGCCGCCAGGGCTCCCTCCCTAGGTAGCTGCATCGAGTTCCCGGTGCCCCGCCCAGGCTCAGACTAGATCTGTCGCGTGAGGGAGGCCGAAGAGGACTAAGGCTTTAGCATCCCCGTGAACCACCTTCACCCGATTTGCAGGCCCCATCACACTACTCTATATTTACCCAAAGCCCAACTGAGGTGAATTTTGTTGTCTGTGAAAACAAGCTCCATGATGAGTCAGGAATGGTGCAGTTGTTGCTACTGGGTGGTTCTGGTTCTATCGATTATGCTTCTTTATGTAGAAGTGAAATTACACCCTCTGGGCTCACTGGCAACCGCGAATGTGACACCTGTCGCTAAGCAGCAGCCAAGAACTGTGGTGTAGGTGAGCTGGAGGACTGCGTTTATTACGAATTTATAAGTGTGTGTGTCTTGGGTGTATTGCATTATACCTTTGGGAAGAACACGGAAACCTGAGGGAACAAATTGTTTCATTAAAATTACTTATAATTAACTGTGAGCTATGTGATGGCCTTTTTACATTTGGGCTCTGTATCAGTTTTCAGTGTTCTTTCCTGAAGCACCTTAGACAGCAATGGGAAGAAAGAGGATCTTATCTATATCTTTCTCTTAAAGTGAAACTCTTTCTGGCCCTTTACCGAATGAAGGAGAATCAGTATGAAGGAGAATGTATTTTGCATATTTAAGCCGGTATATGTTTACCTATCAGGTCCTTCTATCTTTGAAATATTTTGAGAGGGACCTTGCTGTGCAGTCATGTATTGACTTTATCATGCCATGGAGAGCCCCGTTCTGCCCTCTTGGGAGTTCTATACGTGTGAACATAGAGCTACAATTCTCCATATGCATTAATGGGGCCTGGTTTGGGTCAGAGGCAGAGGAAAGCAAAGTTGGGAAATACCAGTAGCTACCCTCTGCTGAATGCCTCCTGGGTGGCAGGCATTGCATTTGTCTTGTTGCATCTTTATCTTATTTAACTTTCACAATAAGCCTAGGAGGTAGGTGTAATTAATCTTTTTACAGATGAGAAGATGGATGAGAAGTAAGGATATTTTCCAAGTGTGATCATTCATTGAGACCAGCTTGAATTAACAGTGATAAAGCATTTGCTTTTCTCTAGATATTACTTTTGATATCCATCCTTATTTTTATCTTAGTCTTATCAGGAGCGCTCTCAGCATCCTGGCTACTGAAGGAGGACAGTCTTTTCTGTCTGGTTTTCAGGCATCTTGCCTTACTAGGCTAGTGACAGCACCTAGGAATCTATGACACGCAGAAGAGTGTTATTTCCCATGCTCTCTTCCCGTGCAATCTCTCTGTGACCCACAGCCGTCTGTGGTTTCACTTGAGTTGATTATAGATAACTCCTATACATCTGTTTACTGCAGTTCTCCACCTTTGATCAAATGCTTTCTAATCCCTGTTACGTCTAATATAGATCCTATTACTCATAACCTCATTACCATTTACTTTTTAAAATTAAAGTGTAGATCAGATTTTTCATTGCTTTTATAAAGACTTTTGATTTTAAGATATTAAACACAAGTATAATGAATCAGAAACTATAATTGATAGTGACACATAGTTCATTTCAGGGTTTCCCAACCTCAGCGCTGTTGATGTTATAGACCAGCTAACTCTTTGTTGTATGGGGTTGTACTGTGCAGTGTAGAATATTTAGCAGCATCTCTGGCCTGTACCTACCCACTAGATGCCAGTAGCACTCTTCCGCCCCTATTCAGGCATTGCCAGATGTTCTCTAGAAGGCAAATTTACCCCTGGTTGAGGACCACTGGTTTATTACATGTATTTCTCACTACTTTGGGCCCTGGCTTATAGTTGATAAAATTTTTAGAGACTCCTCCGTTGGTAATATAGAATCAGTGAAAGAGTTAATACTTACCATAACAGCGAAGTGATATTCTTGGTTTAATATCTTCAGATTTTTTTTTTTTTTTGAGACAGGGTCATCTCACTCTGTTACCCAGGCTGGAGTGCAGTGGCACTAACATGGCTCACTGCAGCCTCAACTGCTGCTGCTCAAGTGATCTTCCCACCTCTGCCTCCTGAGGAGTTGGGACTACAGGCTCAAGCCACATGCCCAGCTAATTTTTGTATTTTTTGTAGAAATGGGGTCTCATTATGTTGCCCAGGCTGGTCTCAAGCTCCTGGGCTCAAGCAATCCACCCACCTCAGCCTCCCAAAGTGCTGGGCCTACAGGTGTGAGCCACTGCACTGGTCTAATATCTGCAGATATTAATTAGGTTTACTCATTGTGAGATTTTAAGGTGGAAGCTAAAAAGGCAGAAAAATATTTTTCTTCTGACTGAACAGAAAGAAGTTGAGCAAATTAGGTTTCTATTGTTGATTGGCAAGACCGTCTACAACATATTTAAATGATTGCTTTAAAAGGGCAAAAATGAGATATTGGGGGCTTAGAGACTCAAGGCAGTGCACCTAGAAATTAAGTCAGTCCAGCAAACAGTTGGCCTTAACATACCATGTCTGGCAATCTTGCACAGATGAGCAGAAACTCTCAGGGAAGCCTGTCTCTCCATGGCAGCTCCTCAGCCACCCAGCTGAGTGTCAGGCAGGACTTCAGTCCTTTGGTGGAAGACTGATTAAGAGCCAGTCGTACTCTAGGTACGAGAAAGTTCCCAGGACAGAGACTCCAACAAGGGGGTGAAGATGGAGACCTGGTTGCCAGCCCTGGATTACAAGGGGAACAAGCTGGGAGCCATTTTCTGAGGTGGTGCTGAAGGGCTGGCAGCAGGGCATATCTCAGGATGTGAGAATAGATCCATGTTGCTCAAATTGGCCTGGGCAGGACAGGAATACTCTGGGCAAACTAAAAATAAAGGATCCTAGCTGACATTGGATCTATGGGATTGGAATACCAGAAAAGGAGTCTAGGAGTCTCTGTTTTGTTTGTTTGTTTTTGTTTTTGAGACAGAGGCTCACTTTGTCACCCTGGCTGGAGGGCAGTGGCGCGATCTTGGCTCACTGCAACCTCTGCCTCCCGGGTTCAAGCTATTCTCCTGCCTCAGCCTCTCGAGTAGCTGGGACTTTCCACACACGCCCCCATGCCCGGCTAATTTTTGTATTTTTAGTAGAGATAGGGTTTCACTATGTTGGCCAGGCTGGTGTTCAACTCCTGACCTCATGATCCGCCCACCTTGGCTTCCTAAAGTGTTGGGATTACAAGAGTGAGCCACCACATCTGGCCAGAGTCTCCATTTTTAACAAGCATGGCTGCTTTGCTTGTTCCCAAAGCACTGTTCTTCCTTGGGGTTCTTGCACTTGCCATTCTATCTGTCTTTCTCTAATAGCTGGATACAGGGCTAGCTTCATGGGCATGTGACCTGTGCAGTCACACAAGACCCCATTCTTAGAAGGGCCTCACACTTGATTTAATACTCTACTGTCATGTCTTGAAATTTTTAATAGTTTGTGAACAAGGGCCTCATATTTTCATATTTTTTTACTGGCCCTGGGCGAATGATGGAGCTGATTCTGGCTGAGTGATTTGTTCCCTCACTGCCTTCAAGTCTTTGCTTAAATATCTCATTCTTAAGGCCTTCTCTGCACACTCTATGTCAGATTGTAGCCTTTCTCCCCAGTCCCCCAGCGCTCCTCCCCAACTTCCCTGCCATGTTTTCCTAACAGTATTTATCATTCATCCAATTTTTTTCTTTCCCTCAGAGCTACCTTTCTGGTGATACATTAGTGAGTAAATAAAAATCCATGTCCTCATAGAGCTTATATTTTAGTTAGTGGAGACATTAAGTAGAAAAATAAAATGTCTCTTATGTCAGATATTGATAAGCATAATGAAAAAAAAAGTCAAGCAGGAGAGGGAATTGGGGAGGGCTCATGGAGATGGCTGGAATTTAAAATGGTGTGGCCAGGGAAGGCCTTGCTGAGAAGGAGGTAAGGGAGGGAGCTGTGCAGATATCTGGTGAAGAACATTCCAAGCAGAAGGAATAATCAGTGGTGCAAAGGCCTTGAGGTGAGAACATAATTGGCACCTTCCGGGAGTGCTGTGGCTGGTGCTTAGAATGCAGTGGGGTATAGTTGGACTAGATCACTTTGGACCTTGACCATTGTAAGGGCTTTGTCTTTTTCTCTGAGTTGGGATGCATTTAAGGGGTTTGAGCCGAAGAGTGACATAATCTGACTTGTGCATTAAAAGGATCACTCTGGCTGCTGCTTTAAAAATAGTTTGTAGGGAAGCTAGTACCAAGCAAGGAAACCAGATAAGATGGTGGCTTTTGCAGTAATGCAGGTGGGAGAGGAGAGCAGCTGGGACCAAAGCAGTAGAGAAGGAAGGAGGTGGTGAGATGTGGCTGGGGTCTGGATGATTTGCTGATATGCTGTAAATGCTCTGCTTGTTTGTTTACTGTTTAGTTTGAATATCTCTCCCCTAGAGATGGGCCTGGGCATCCTGGGGATGGGAAAGAAGAATCTGGAGTTTCAAGAAGCTGGCTAAGCCTGACACCTGATGGACCCAAGTTCTTCTGCTAGTGACTTAGGAAAGATCATTATGACTCTTTCCTACCATCACCTTTTTAGTCATTAATAGCCATTAAAAACTGGCATTCATTATTTTCTTAACCAACTTCTATTGAGCCTGGTTGGTTTGAGGCCTTGGGCTAGATTCTGGGGCTAGAAGATAATACATGTCGTTCTCTTTTTATTCATGGTGAGTTTTTCAGCCACTGCTTTCTAGTAGTTTTTAGCTACTTGAGAAGCCAGAGAATTTGTTTCATTGATGTTTGTATCTTCTGTGGCTAGCCTGGAGCCTGGCATGTTGTGAGTTCTCCACATACATGTGGACTTCAGCCACAAGAAAGCTTGACTGGTATGAAATAGCCAGCCATGGAGCCGAGCAGACCCAGGAAGTCAGGATCTGGGGCAGGGGCTGAGTGAAGAGGTGTGGACTGCTGAAGACTTGAACTGCAAGATTTGGTTTGAGGCTCATCTCAAATCTGTAAAAGACTGCTGCCCTTGCTGGTGCTCAGTGTTCATCTCCTCCCCTCCCCCAGCAGTGGGGCTTTACATGGAGTGATGTACAAGTTTAGGCTTGAGCAGCTCTACCAGAGGAAGAGGCATTTGAGGAAGTGGGTCTGGGAAACTGAAACTATTCGGGGTGGGTTGAGTAACCGTTAAATACAGTTCAAACCTCAGACGTAAACTTGCTTGGACTGGCAATCCCCTGGGTGTGTTTATCTCCACTGAGACATTAAGATTCCTTCCCTAACCCTGTATTCTAGATTTAGCTATTGCTTTTTCAGTGATCCTGGCTCCTCCCAGTTAGAGTCAAGCCTCTGGAGGAAAGTGACCAACTCTAGGCTGCCACCATGAATTTTTGTGCAGAAACCCTGGAGAAACCTCCAGAGAGCTATATAGAAACTGAAAGTGGAAAGGAGGCAGCCACGTGGACCTATTATTTGCATAAACTTTTTCTTTTATCTCTTTGCTTCCTCCAGGCAGCTTGCCTGTCTTTTTCCCTCTCCAGAGGCCACCTCACCCCGCAGTACCCTCAGTTACTTCCTAGCCGGTTTTATTCCCAGGATTTTCTTTTCCTCTGCCAATTAGCTGCTAAGCCAAGTTGTTGCTTAACGTTTCCCCTAACGAAAGTTACCTTGCTGAGAAAAGGTGAAATGATTGTCATTTTTAGGGAGAATAAACATTGTGATTTAGAAACTTAGATGCATGTAAATCTTTAGTGTTCATAACTTTAACCCCTGCTGCTGGTGGAGATTGCTGACCCTTGCTAGTTAAAGAGAAGATAACTATAAATAGAGCCACCAAAAGTGAGAGATATGGCAAAGTAGCCTTTAGTCATTCGGGGTGTTTGTAGATTCTCATTGTTTTTTTTACACACCTTTATTGAGGTTGTACACCACAAAATTCACCCATCTTAAGTGTACAATTCAATGACTTTAAGTAAATTTACAGAGTTGTGCGGCCATTATTGGAATTCAGTGGTAGAACAGTTACATCACCCTGAAAAGATCCCCATGCCCATCCATTCCTCTCACTCTTTGTTTCCTTCTCCAGTCTCAGACTACCACCAATATGCTTTCTAATCTACAGATTTGCCTTTTTTGGACATTTGCCATAAATAGAATCTCATGTACTTTTCTGGCAGTGTGGGGAAGAAAAAAAGCCTTTTTCTCATGAACACATAGCAATGGAGGGGTCTGGTCTCATTGCCATCAACACCTAGAACGTAACAGGAGACAGATGTGGGGGTGAATCTTGGGAGAATCATTTAATATTTAAGTCTGTTTTCTGTAAACTAATAATCAAATGAGAGCTGTGTGCGCATATGAGAACATTCTGCAAGCCACACAGTGCTATGTACATGTTATTATGTATCCTGAAACATTTTTGGATGAGCTCATATCTTTTAAGGAATGGAGAGGAAGAGAAAGAAGCTTTGAGAATTGCATTCACTATTAGGTAGGTGGACTGATGATGCTGGCCCAAGATAGGAAGAGTTCTTGACCTTACTCAGCAGCCTGCTCCTAAGGTGTCTTCTGGAGGGATGCTTTGTGAATTCCCTTCACAGGGGAATCATTGTATTTTATTTTATTAAAAAAAAATTTTTTTTTGAGACAGGGTCTTGCTGTGTCACCTGACCTGGAGCGCAGTGGCGAGATCTTGGCTAACTACAGCCTTAACCTCTCAGGCTCAAGCGATTCTCCTGCCTCATCCTCCTGAGTAGCTGGAACTATGGGGGTGCACCACCACACCCAGCTAAATGTTTTGGGGGATACTTTTTGGTAGAGATGGAGTTTCATCATATTACCCAGGCTGGTCTCAAACTCTTGGGCTCAAGCAATCCATCTGCCTTGGCCTCCCAAAGTTTTCGGACTACAGGCATGAGCCACCACGCCTGGCTGGGGAGTCATTTTCAGTACATTGTTTTTAAGTTATTAATGGCACTTGTTCTACCTAATTTCACCATAATTGAACTTGTGACCACCCTTTGGCTGTTACTTTCCTCATTTTATAAACTGTTTCTTAGTGACCAGACAGTAAATTTATATTTCATTGAGTTACACTATTCAATCTAGATTAAGGGAGACTTTTGAAATGAAAGCATTTGATCAATGTACCTCCCCACTCCCATTCATCCATCCCTAAGAAACAGAGGATAGTCCTGCATCAGTTTGAAAGGACACACTCTCTAGTCTCAGCATTAATTGGATCTTAGGAAATGTTGAACAGAGGGTAGGTAGGAAAGCTATAGAGTTTTCCAGCTCTTCCTTGGATTGGATGATGACTTTTCTTAGCTTTATGTGAAGTGAAATTGCCAGAACAGTAGACCTATCTACGTTCAGACGGAAGTATAAAACATACCAAAGGAGGCCAGGTGTGGTGGTTCACGCCTGTAATCCCAACACTTTGGGAGACCGAGGCAGGTAGATCACAAGGTCAGGAGATCAAGACCATCCTGGCTAACACGGCGAAAGCCCGTCTCTACTAAAAATACAGGCTGGGCGCGGTGGCTCACGCTTGTAATCCCAGCACTGTGGGAGGCCGAGGCGGGCGAATCACGAGGTCAGGAGATTGAGACCACGGTGAAACCCCGTCTCTACTAAAAATACAAAAAAAATTAGCCGGGCGTGGTGGCGGGCGCCTGTAGTCCCAGCTACTCGGAGAGGCTGAGGCAGGAGAATGGCGTGAACCCAGGAGGCGGAGCTTGCAGTGAGCCGAAATCGCGCCACTGCACTCTAGCCTGGGTGACAGAGCGAGACTCCGTCTCAAAAAAAAAAAAAAATTAGCCAGGCATGGTGGCACGCACCTGCAATCCCAGCTACTCGGGAGGCTGAGGCAGGAGAATAGCTTAAACCCGGGAGGAAGAGGTTGCAGTGAGCCGAGATCGTGCCACTGCACTCCAGCCTGGGTGACAGAGTGAGACTCCATCTCAAAAACAATAAAAAAATAAATAAATAAAAAACATACCAAAGCAAAAGAAAACATCGTTTCACCATTTTGGATTTTTCAGTTTGTTGTCTGTGCTATGGCAGGTGCCTCTTTCTTGCTAATGCATTTTCTGCACCCAGCTGCTGAAGCAATCTTTAACTGTGATCAGATCATGTCACTCCCTGCCATCACCCTCCAGTGGCTTCTCATCACATTTAAAATAAATTCCAAATTCCTTAGCTTGGCACCCAAGGTCCTGCCTGGTTGGAAGTTTGCTTATTACTCCCTACACTTTAGCCATGGGATTTTTTTCCTGCTCTGGGGCATTTCCTACTCCTTTTTCTAGATGGAATGCTTTTATTCCTGGCTCTTTGCATGTCTGATTTCATATTTCATCATGGGTAACAGAGTTTAGAGCCTATGCATTTGGCCTAAGCCATAGCTTGTAAAGAACAGGTTAAGATTTTCATTACCTTTTGAAAAACCTATTCAAAGCCTTTTGTGACATCTCAAAGCAGTGACGATATATTATGGTATTCATCTGGGCTTATCCATGTGAGATTTTTCCTATATATTCTTACTTTGGGGGAGAAACAATTTTTTTTTTTTTGAAACAGAGTCTCACTCTGTCACCCAGGGTGGAGTACAATGGCACAATCTCGGCTTACTGCAACCTCCGCCTCCCAGGTTCAAGCGATTCTTCTGCCTCAGCCTCCTTAGTAGCTGTGATTACAGGCACCTGCCATCATGCCTGGCTAATTTTTGTATTTTTAGTAAAGATGGGGTTTCACCATGTTGGCTAGGCTGATCTTGAACTCCTGACCTCAGGTGATCCACCTGCTTCGGCCTCCCAAAGTGCTGGGATTACAGGATTGAGCCACCATGCCTGGCTGAGAAACAGTATTTTATGGGAGAAAATTTCTACCTTCTTCCTTCTCATTTGCTGATTATGTATTAGAATCTGCCCTTACCTGTTGCTTTCTTACTTTTTTTTTTTTTTTTTTT
>NW_026652289.1:95784503-95904618 GCF_009828535.3 Hylobates moloch | reverse complement strand
CTGTCGCCCAGGCTGGAGTGCAGTGGCACAATCTCGGCTCACTGCAAGCTCCGCCTCCCGGGTTCACGCCATTCTCCTGCCTCAGCCTCTCCAAGTAGCTGGGACTACAGGCGCCCGCCACCACGCCCGGCTAATTTTTTTGTATTTTTAGTAGAGACGAGGTTTCACCGTGGTCTCGATCTCCTGACCTCGTGATCCGCCCGCCTCGGCCTCCCAAAGTGCTGGGATTACAAGCGTGAGCCACCGCGCCCAGCCGCTTTCTTACTTTTAATTAAATTTAATGATAATAATTGCTGACACCTTTGAGTACTTCTTGTGTGCAATATGTGTGTGTGTGTGTGTGTGTGTGTGTGTGTGTGTGTGTGTGTGTACCCCTGGAGTACAGTGTTGTGATCTCGGCTCAGTGCAACCTCTGCCTCCCACATTCAAGCAATTCTCATGCCTCGGGCTCCCGAGTAGCTGAAATTACAGACATGCGCCACCACACCTGGCTAATTTTTGTATCCTTTTTTTAGTAGAAATGAGGTTTTGCTATGTTGATCAGGCTGGTCTCAAACTCCTGACCTTGGCCTCCCAAAGTGCTGGGATTACAGGCATGAGCTACTGCGCCCAGCCCGTATGTTGTTGTAAACACTTTACATGAATTAATTCATTATGATATATGGAGAGGAAGGAACTGTTACTATCCTTACTTTACTGATAAGTAAACCGACAGGGAATGGTTAGAAAGTGGGAAAGCCAGGATGTGAACTCAGAAAGTATGGCCCCTGAACCCATGCTTCTGAGTACTATGCTGTATTAAACTCGACTCAGATCTGCCCCTGTCCTTAGATTGGTTCCCACCTTGTTGCTAACTGTGTCTGAATATCCCTGGTGTTCTTGACTCTGCCATCTCGTGTGTCATCTTATAGTCTAGACCATAAAGGTCCACATACATCTTAAATGCTTACTAATGACATTGAGATGAAGACAGTGGAGCCCCTGACTTTAGGAAGCTTGTGGACCAGTTATAGTGAGTCACTTGTGCAGCAGTATGTACAGAAGCCAGGGGGAGCCTTGCCCTTCACTGCCTGTGGACTCCCTGACTGCACTCAGCCTCTGAGTCAGTCACCTTGTCTAGTCCTCTGTAGGCCCCTTGCCTGGCCTTGATGGCCCATTGTGCTCTGTGTGATAGATGTATCTGTCAGCATCGCAGCAGAATACAGATAACACTCTCAGAGGATGTGGCCAAAGAGAGTTTAATAAAGGGACATTTACTGAATGTGAGCATGGTTGAGGGAACCAGCAAGGGAAGGTGAAGCACCCAGAGACTAGCAATAGCAGGGAGATGTTACCCCTAGGCCTGAAGGGCCAAGGGAACACTGGCAAGATCTGGAGACTTGGATCTGGGACTCCTGATAGGAACTCTCACCAGAGAGGAATGCAGCCACTGGTTATGGTAAGGTCATTCTGCTGCTGTTGCAAAACCAACTGGAATTCCAAGGGCAAGGGGACCTGCGTAATGCAGTTCTTAAAAAGTCAGCCTCCTAGGGTTTAGAATAAGCCCAAGAAGAGTGGGGGAATGGATTGGGAGGGGAGAGTGAGTTGGAAAGGAGAATAAGCAGCACGACAGATAACTTAACTACCCATTTCTGATTACTTCATCTTCCATGCCCACTCCTCTGACCTGTGTTAATTCATCCATCCATCCATCCTTCCATCCTTCCATCCACCTGTCCATCCATCCTAAGCACTTAGTGCGTATGAGATCTTTGTCAGACCAGAAAGGCTATAGCAATAACCAGTTCTTGCCCTCAAAGAATTCATAGTGTACTCTTGCAGTTCCTAGCTCTGCCCAGCAGTTTGGATCCGGGTCCCGTCTGTTTCTGTCTTCCATCATTATTCCCAGGAAGCAATGACTATTAGCAATCATAGTCCCCTTCCGATAAGCATTTCAAAGGGCACTATATCAGCAAGAGCTCTTTCAGCTACAAGTGACAGAAAACCTAACTCAAATTGGCCTAAACAGAAAACAAACTCCAAGTGGAGTTTAGTGGATCTTAGAACTGAGAATGTTCTGTCTTCAGGCTGTGATCCAGAAGTTCAAATGCTCACCTCTAAGGTGGCTCCAGTATCAGATTCCACAAGGAGCCAGGATGACTGCCAGCATCTCCAGCCTATCTCCTTCCGGCAGAAAGCAGTAGAGAACTCTCCCCTCGACCGTCCTGCAGGAGTCTTTTTGCATGTCTGAATGATTCTGTCATGGGCCTGTGATCTATCACGAAAGCCTGTGATGCCCCAGGGCAGGAATGAGTCATATGCTCACTCTGGAGCCAGGGGAGGGCTTAGTGTCACTGGAAACCTATGCACTAAGAGAGATGGGGCAGCTGGATGCTTGGGGGCAAGATCTAGGGGTCCTAAAGGCGAAATAGCGTATACTTGAACCTGCTATGGGCAAAGTGTCCAAGTTATTAACCCTTTCAAACCTGAACTAGACCAGAGATACTTGGGATTTTTAGATTTTAATTTTGTCTCTAAAAGGCACCTGCCCATGTTTATGTTCTCTTTCTCCCCTTAAACTAGAAATGAGAACACAAAAGACCATCCTTTTTAAAAATCTCATTCCTTTAATGGAGTATCTTTAGAAGAAAAAAGAAAGCTTTACATGTACTGTTTGCATGGAATCAGCTTATAACAAAGCAGGATGAACAGGGTTCACTTAGTTGACTGTTGTTTTTGCAGGCTTTTTGAAGTAGAAATACATTTTTTTTGTTTTTACTCAGAATTCATTTGGCATTAAAGGCCCTCCATAATGTGATTTCATTAGTCGTGTACTTTAATTCAGATGTTGTACGGACTTTGGAGTCAGACAAAAATCCCAGTTTAAACATTTAAAGAGCCATATTGTACTTGGTCAAATCTACCATCTCTTTTGTGTTTTGATTTCTTCATTGGAAAGTGGAGAGTAGTAAGTACCATCCACTGCCAGACACTCTAATCACTACTTTCTCTCTCTCTTTCCATATAGATATATATGGGAATATATATATAGAATGTACAGATATTTTTATATATTCTCTCATATATATATATTTCCTCGATGGGAGTGGGTATATAAGCTCTCATTTAATCCTTGCAACAACCCTGTGAAAGGTAGATGGTACCTGTTTTACACATGAGGAGAAAGGATCAATGAGATAAGTAACAAGCTCATGTTCATACAGTAACTGCATTTACTAAGCACAGTTCTAGAGACATGGGAAGCACTCCATAAGTAAAACAGCAGCAACGGTAAGTTTAAAAAAAAAAAATCAGATAATAGAAATGTTAAAACAAGAATGGAATTTATTAAGTGCTAAAAATTTTACATTTTTAAACTTCAGAGATTTAAGTCCACTGATGTTAAAAGCAGCCTTGTAGTAGAAATAGTATAATGGGGAAAAATTAGTCTGTTCTTTTTTAAAATCGGGAAACAATTTTCCAACATCTCCTGAAATAACTGGAGATATCTGGGAAGGTTACCGAACCTGAATGAAGAGTCTCAAATCCCAAGAAAACATTGTGTACATTTTGCTTATGAATATTGGTAGTTCTGTATTGTATAATAAATCTTACTCCTTGACTTGGTTATATGTAACTCTGTGTTTCCTTTTTTATATTTTAGATGGAGCAGATTAAAAGGGCCAATAAACTGTTTACCAATGATTGTATATTTCTGAAGAAAACTTTGAACATCCCAGTTATATCAGAGAAGCCTTTGTTGTTTAATGGACTTAACTCCATTGATTCTCCAGAAAATGAAACTGTTGATAACAGTTTTTCTCAGGAAGAGGAGCCAGTGGTGGCCGGGGAAGACCTCCCTCCTCCCAGTCCTCAAGAATCTGATGTTCAGCCTGTGCAGCCTGAGGAAGTGTCAGCCAGAGATTTCCTGCAGAGACTTGACTTGCAGATTAAGTTATCAACACAGGCAGCCAAGAAGCTAAAAGAAGAGAGCAGGTAAGAATACCCTGGTACAAATGTCGAAGTCTAAATAAATTGCTATTAAGATGTCCTTGCTGGGCCAAATCTTTCTTTTCTTTTTCTTTTCTTTTCATTTCTTTTTTTCCTTTTTTCTTTTCTTTTCTTTCTTTCTTTCTTTCTTTCTGATTTTCTTTTTCTTTCTTTCTTAATTTCTTTCTTTCTTTTTTGCTTTAAAAACTACATTTTAGTTCTAGACAGGCATTTTTAGTATATAAACTCTAAACAGAGCTGCTGCCTGATGCACAAGGCTTTATCTGTTGCAGTGTTTTTATCTGTTATTTACTATAAAAAGTTTGCTTCTTTGCTTTAATAGCAGCACTGTTCAGCTAGCACTTCTGGATAGCAGCAAAGTAAAAGCGTCTCTCATTGACACTTTCAAGAGAAGCAGTGTCATAGAAAATACTTGTAAAACATTGATAGTTGCAAAACTTGTCAAAGACATTGTCTGTTATTTGTTGTTGTTTTTTTTTTTTTTCCAGACGGAGTCTCGCTCTGTCGCCCAGGCTGGAGTGCAGTGGCGCAATCTTGGCTCACTGCAAGCTCCGCCTCCCGGGTTCAGGCCATTCTCCTGCCTCAGCCTCCCAAGTAGCTGGGACTACAGGCGCCTGCCACTGCTCCCGGCTAATTTTTTTTTTTTGTATTTTTAGTAGAGATGGGGTTTCACCGCGGTCTCGATCTCCTGACCTCGTGATCCGCCCGCCTCAGCCTCCCAAAGTGCTGGGATTACAGGCATGAGCCACCGCGCCTGGCCTGTCTGTTATTTGTTACTGGGTGTTTCCTACATAAGATCTCATGTGAACTTTTTTCTTTGATTTTTAAATTTGATATTAGGGCAACCTTTCTCTCTTCTACAGAATTGGTTTCCTTTTTTCTTTATGATTAGATTTCAAAAAAGTACAATCTACTGTGTTTCCTTTTTTGCTCTGGCTATTGGGAAGCTTGCAACTAAAACTGATACCTGCATTCGACTCCTATAATATTTCTTATGATTAATACATTGGTTTCCTTCTCCTTTCCTTAGTCCTGATTTTTTTATTTCTATTTTATTAATCTTATTTTATATATGCCCTTTGTTGTTAGTACCTTAAATCCTTTTGAGAAAGAGGTAGAATATAGAAAACATAAACAAATATAAATATGAATATAATTTAGTATAGATTTAAAATATATGTAAAGATAAGCAAATATAAATACATAAATGAATGACATTATTTATTCTAATAACTGAGATACGAATAAAATGGAGATAGTAAGGTATGTCTTAAGTATTGGCATTTCATACAATTTTCTAGGCATGCACAATATTCTAAGTTGATATATTCCTTCTTTGGCAAGTGGATATTAAATTGTATAATAAGTTGATGTTTTAGTTTTCTGCATACAGTTCTAAACACTGATTTATGCTGTATTTATTTTCTTTCAGAGATGAAGAAAGTCCCTATGCAACTTCCCTCTATCACAGTTAGGTGATTTGGGGGCATAACTCTAACCAAAATTAAGATATGTTTGGACCATAAGGAATCCAACAACTGAAGATTCAAAAACATCCCTTCTGGATTCCTATAGTGTCCATCTTAAAATCATAACTAGGTAGTTCTACCTGCTGCAATTGCACTGAAGTGATTAGTTCCCTCTGGCTTTCTATAATTTTAAGTCTTTATTATGGCATGATGGCAAGGTTGTATCCTAAAGCTCATCACTTTTGTAGGTGGTGTTAGTTTTTAGACTAGCTTTTATAAATACTAATTGACATAAAGCATCAAAGACTATTTATATATTTAGGCTAAAAATAATGTTTATCTCCTTATGCAATCCTGATTATATGTGAAAATATGGTTGCTGTTTAAGTGATGCTGAATTTGCTGTGTGTTTATAACTTAAGTGCTATATATATATTTCGATATGTCTTACATATTCTCTATTAATATAAAGAACCAAATTTTGTCTGCTATTTTGTAAAAATAAACTACAAAAGCCTGAATGAGAAAATAAACTATGTTTTCAAACTTGAGTCTCCTTTTTTTTTTTAACAAATGAGAAAATAAAATTGACTTTTAAATTATACATTTAAATGGCGACAGCTCCTTCTTCACTTTAATGGTTTTTATTATTATAAATGCAATTTTGAAAAAAGTATTCATAATCCAAAAGCAAAACAATTATAATTACTAGTAATCTTGGCATTTTCATTGACCTGATGTGATTCAGATATGGTGAAAACATGGGATAAATCAAAAGAACAAATAAATAATACCATAATCTGACATTATATTGCAGAATTCTAGTATGGATTTCATTGCTAAGTTACTTTATGAGTGTTTGGTAGTCCTGTACTTATTTGAATTGATTTTTATTCCCATAATTTAATTGGTCTTTATTATATGTATAGATTACAGTAGTACACTTTAAGCAATATATCATTTATAATTAAATATTGTTTTGGTCTCAATTTCTGCTCAACTGTTAGATTAAATAAATCTTTAGGCTTCCACAAAAATTCCTCATATCTACCCCATCCCAGCATAGCAAAAATACTTTCACTTTCTTCTTTTGTTATTTTTTTCTCCTCTCTCTTTCTTTTATCTTCCCTCATTTTCTTTCCCCCGTCTTGCTTCTCCAGGTCATCCATTAAGCAAGAAACAAGTGCCCTTAGGTGTTAATGCCTCAGAGCTTGCAGAATTAGAACTGCACATATCCAAGCCCTGAGGCTGAGCAACTGCTGCATCAATGGGAAACAGTAGCTGTCAGCCCCTGTCTTGCTGATTTTCTTGTTTGTTCCTAATATATATAATCCCTGTGTCTTGTCTTTTTTTTCCTCATGTTATAGCATCTTTGAAATAGGGTACTCTCTTGATCATGCTTTGCTGTTTTCTTGTATTCACTGCCTGAACTGTGGGAGTTAGTTGGATGAGGAGAGACCTAAATGAAAAAAAATAAGGGAAGGAAAACAGGTATGTATATAAGAAAAGGTTCAAACAAACATCTGTGGTGGCCTAGGAACCATTAAAAATGTAGAGTTATCATGCTATTTAACATAAAATGTTCTGAAATTTGAGAGTAATCCAAAAGATGTAGCATGAGCTCAAATTTGAAATTAAGACCACAATCTCAAAAACATTTTTTTCTGAGTATTTTATTTTTGCCTAAGGTCTCTCTTAGCATTCTCTAGCCAAAACATTGGTCATCTTCAAGTTATTAGTAACTTGGAATTCTTTGTGACCACAGTTAAACTATTCTGGACTGAGTACTTTAGTCCCTACCTTGCACATAGAATCACTGGAGTGGGCTGAGAGACAAGAAACTTACGTTCTATCCCAACTTTACCATTTCTTGGTTGCACGAGCTGGAGCATATCCTGTGCTTTTGTTCCCTTTGTGAACCAGTTTCCTGTTTCATAAAACGGGACTGATGATGTTCCTTTTGTTTTGGTTATGGATAGGAGCTAATGAATGCCAATGTGCTTTGAGAACCACAATAAACTCCCTAATTACATTTCTTATTTTTAAAAATACTGCATGTTTAGATACATTATAGAAAAGTGAATGGATAAAACGCTTTAGCCAGTGCCAGTTTATTGTCTGATGGACATGCAGCCTGTTTGGCTATGGCTGAATTAGAGTCAGTCATGTTATCAAAGATGACTCATGGAAACAGTCTGGTTCACTGTGTTTTGGCAAGTGTTATTTGGGCAAAGGTGTTTTTAGTTCCCTCTCCCCACTCAACAGATGGGTACTGGCTTCTCTAGAACATACTGAGCTTAGTTCGTGTGTGTGTGTGTCAGGCTTTGGCTTTTGTTTGTTTTTTGCAACTCTGGAGAGGATGGGAGAAGAAGCCAGCCTTTCCCCCACAGTCCCCACCAAAAGGTGGGATACCAGGTAGGAGCATTCAGGACAGCAATGCAGGTGTCAAAGACCATTTGAAACAGTGACAGCCAATGTGTCCAGAGTTGGTTCCTGCCGGTGGGTCTGTGGTCTTGCTGACTTCAAGGATGGAGCCACAGACCTTTGCAGTGAGTGTTACAGTCTTAAAGATGGCACGGACCCAAAGAGTGAGCAGTAGCAAGGTTTATTGTGAAAAGCAAAAGGACAAAGCTTCCACAGCAGAAAGGGACCTGAACAGGTTGACGCTGCTGGCTGGGGTGGCCAGATTTTATTCCCTTATTTGTCTCCTCTCATGTTCCATTTTGCCCTATCAGAGTGCCCTTTTTTCAATCCTCCCTGCGATTGTCTACTTTTAGAATCCTGCTGATTGGTGCATTTTACAGAGTGCTGATTGGTGCGTTTTACAGAGTGCTGAGTGGTGCATTTTACAAACCTATTGCTAGCTACAGAGCGCTGATTGGTGCGTTTTACAATCCTCTGATAAGAAAAGTTCTCCAAGGTCCCACTCGACCCAGGAAGTCCAGCTGGCTTCACCTCTCACTAATACACAAAGCATTATGTTATTTTTACAGTTTGAAACAAATATATAGAAAAATATGTATGTAATTAATTTACACTGAATAATACATTTTCAAAGCATTCTCTGATTTGGGAACATTAACCATTAACATTTCAAGAGGACCTTGGGCCACTGTATGTTTCCAGGGCTGTGTTTGTGTTGGGGGCTGAGTTGCAGGGACCTGAAGTTCATTAACCTTTTCCTCCAGGAAAGCTGCTTTACCAGCTTTGGATCACAAGGAAGGAATGATTTTTATCTCTATTTCTACCCTACTGCCTGGCCCTTTGCTCTCTGTTGAGAAACCTTGGCTTGGATCTAATCTAGTTTAGATAACTGAGATGTGGCATACATTTTTACCTTGTTTTATGCAGTGTTTATGATCTCATTTGTCTTCTTAGAGAGTACATAAATATCTCTCTTTATAAGTAAACTCAATGTCTGAAAAGTCACTAATAGGAAGTGTTAAAGAACAGGGGAAATTGTTAGTAAATCCAGCAAATCCTATACCCATTTACCTGGATCCTTTTTATGTCACTGGGCCTAATAAAAAGCCAGCTAAAAAGAGCAGCCAAAAAAGCAGATGGCTCCTCCAAAGCTATGAGACTTTGAGAAAATGTGAATTGATTTCAACTCCCCAAAGGGAACTGCTAGTGGAAACGACATCTTGTAACAGACACACTCTGCAAGTGCTTTAGTACCTGGCATGCCTTGAAAACAGAACCCCCTTAATTCTTCAGGGAGTGCTTATGTGGATGAGACAGTGGAAGAAGGGTGAGTTTTAAAGTCAGTCCATTAGAGGCTTTTTCAAAGCAACATATTCTGATTATAAAATATAAGTCTATGAGGAAATAAGGATTCTGTATACAAAATCTCAGCTTACATACAACTTTACTTTCAGATAGTTTTTACGGGAAGAAAGCTATGTTTTAACCACTTGTAAAAGGTTAACTACTGTAAATTCAGCACTTTCTAATAACCCTTGGGTCAAAAAATTTTAATCACAGAATTAGAAGTGTTTTAAGCTATATTATGTTTTCTGAAACAGTTGAAAGACTCCTGGATCTTTTGCCATTTTTACAGGCTGCTATAAATGCGCTTGATGGCCTCGGCTTCTTCCTTGTCAAGGATGCCTTTCTCCACATAAGCATCAGCTTGTTTGTTGATGAAGTCTCTCATCTTCGAAAGGTCATAATCTGGAAAATATTATTAGAGAATAATGAGCAAAGTCAGGAAAGGCCAATCCCATTACAGGGATTACCATTAACTGAGAAGCATTTTATACAATAACACAATTACCATTCTCCATCTTTCACATCGGGAGGCATTTTAATTCTTGGCATTTGTGTAGTACGTTGCAATATAAAATAATGTTTACATGTATTATCTCAGCTGCGCTTCATCACAACCCTGTGAGATGTTCAGGTGGGTCATACCATCCCCATTTGACCAAACAGGAAATAGGCCCGTGACCAGGGCTTTGCAAACTTTAATGTTTATACCAAACACCTGGGGCTATTGGGCAGTGGCAGATTCATATTCAGTAGGTCTGGGGTGAGGATCCAGGTTATGCAGTTTAAACGGCTGTCAGGTGATACCACCGATGCTGTTAGTCTAGGAACCACACTTGGGGGTTAAGTCCCTTGTTCAAGGTCACATAGGTAGTAAAAGTTATGATCAGAACTGGGTGTTCTGACTTCCTGACATCCTGACTTATACTAGGTTTAAGTCCCTGTTGATGTGACAACCCACTTTTTCAAATTAAGAGTTACTTTATTTCATGCTGTTTGAATTGTATGCAAGGAGCAAAAAGCCAAACTGTAAACTCTTTTTGGTTCCTCTGTCCTACTTAAACAAACAAACAAAATCTATATACATTGTCAAAACACCCACCAAAAATAAAGATTTCCAGGTAAGGAGGCTGCCTATGACACCTTTCTGAAGCCTTGAAAAAACCCCATTTTCCCTTGATCCTTTAAGTATTAAGCAATTATAGCTGTAAATGACTAGACAGAATGCTGCTTTCTGTTAGTTAGTAAGGAGGAAAGGAGAGAGTGGGTATAAAAAGCTGGTTTAGCAGCCACCCTTAGCGAGCCTGAATGTAATCTGAACCTGGGTCACCTGGGTATCCTTAAGCTCCTATGAGAAAGGAAAACGAACCATGAAGGACCTCTCTACAATCACTAAGGGAGTGAGGCTTAGACAGGGCTTATATCCTCTCTGGCAAGCAGGACGTCTGCTCCCTGTTAGGGCACAGCCATGAGGATTGAAAGAGAAATCCCAGCACTGAACACTTTACAGCCATCACCTTAATTGCCCCCCACAAAACCCCACGAGGTTATACCCTATGACATCTATCTGTCTATCTATCTATCATCTATCTATCTATCTATCTATCTATCTATCTATCTATCTATCTATCATCTATCTATCTATCATCTATCTATATAGGTTTTCGTCCGTGATTCCTGGCTTATAACTCCCACAGCCCTTGTTTCAGCCTTTTGTCATAATGTTGGGGCACTTGGGGCCTCAGAAGAAGGCCTCAGGAAGGAGAATCTTTCTCTCTGACCTGCCCTCCTTTCACCCGGCCAAGGCAGGACTCTAATCTGATTGTGGGTCATAACACCCTTGATCCATAGAGGGTCCTGCCCTGTACCCTGGAGGAAGGAATGCTGCACAGAGAGGCCAAGAAGAATCTGAAGAGACAGGCCTTACTGGGTTTAGACCATGCCCTTTTTGTCCAATCACATTCCTACATGGTTGGCAATCATGCCTATCCAATGAAGTCTCCATGAAAGGCCCAAGAGGACAGGGTTCAGGAGCTTCCAGATAGGTGAACACGTGGAGGCTGACAGGAAGGTGAACAAAAACTCATTCACATGCTGGAAGGGTGTTGCACCCCAGCTCCACAAGGATGGAAGCTCCTGCACTTCAGACTCTTCCAGACTTCACCCTATGTATGTCTTCATCTAGTTGTTTATTTGTATCCTTTAAAATATCTTTTTAATAAACCAGTAAATGCATTTCTCTGAATTCTAGCAATCCTTTTTTTTTCTTTTTTTTTGACAGGGTCTCACTGTTTTACCCAGGCTGGATGCAGTCGTATGATCATGGCTCACTGCAGCCTTGGACTTCTGGGCTCAAGTGATCCTCCTGCCTCAGCCTCCTGAGTAGCTTGGGACTACAAGTGCGCACCACCACACCTGTCTAATTTTTTTTTTTTTTTTTGAGATGGAGTCTTGCACTATTGCCCAGGCTGGAGTGCAGTGGTGCCATCTCAGTTCACTGCAAGCTCCGCCTCGCAGGTTCACGCCATTCTTCTGCCTCAGCCTCCCGAGCAGCTGGGACTACAGGCACGTGCCACTATGCCCAGCTAATTTTTGTATTTTTAGTAGAGATGGAGGTTTACCACATTGGCCAGGATGGTCTCAAACTCCTGACCTCGTGATCCATCTGCCTCGGCCTCCCAAAGTGCTGGGATTACAGGTGTGAACCACTGTGCCTGGCCCACCTGGCTAACTTTTAAATTTTCTGTGGAGATGGGGTCTCGCTATGTTGACGAGGCTGGTCTCAAACTCCTGGCCTCAAGTGATCCTCCCACCTTGGCCTCCCAAAGTGCTGGGATTACAGGTGTGAGCTACCACACCAGGCCCACTCTAGCAAATTAACTGAACCCTAAGAGGAGGCTGTGGAAACTGAAACTTGAAGCCAGTCAGCCAGCTGTTCCAGAGGCCTGGACGTGCAACTGGTGCAAAGGAAGGGGCACTCTTTTGGGACTGCGCCCTCACCCTGTGGTGTCTGAGGCTGACTCTAAGTAGATAGTGTTGGAATTGAATTGAATCAGCGGACACCCAGCTAGTGTCATTGATTGCTTGCTTGGTGGTGGGGAGAAACTCCCACACATTTGGTCACAGAAGTCTTCTGTGTTGATTGTTGAGTGAGAGAACAGGAAAAAGCACGTTGTTGTTTTTTCCACACTCATGGGTAAGCATTAGTATCCTCATTTCAGAGACGAAGAAACAGAAAAGAGGGGGTAAGGCAGTTGCTCAGGTAGTGGTACTGTCAGGTTCTGAATGCTGGTCGTTGATTGACCATTCCATAGCCTTGCAGTACTGACTATAAAACATCTAACAGGTACAAAGCAAATGTTCAATAAATGCTCATTTTGTTTTTGTTTTTGTTTTTCACTTTTCCCATTCTCTCAGGCATGAAGTAGAGAACGAAGCTGAACATACATTTTGCAGGCACCACACCTAAGGCGATGATTCCTTTATTCCTGACCCCTAAGGCACAAAGGGCACTTCTTGTTCATTACTGCTTCATTAATACTGGCTCTGCAGAATAGGCTGCAGTGTCAGCATCTTTAATAGAATAAAAGGCAGACTTCCGCTAAGTGATTTTAATGTGCATCAAAGTTTGAAAACCACTGCCTTGCCGGGCGCGGTGGCTCATACCTGTAATCCCAACACTTTGGGAGGCCGAGGCGGGCGGATCACGAGGTCAGGAGGTTGAGACCATCCAGGCTAACATGGTGAAACCCCGTCTCTACTAAATATACAAAAAATTAGCCGGGCGTGGTGGTGGGCGCCTGTAGTTCCAACTACTTGGGAGGCCGAGGCAGGAGAATGGCGTGACCCCGGAGGCGGAGCTTGCAGTGAGCCGAGACCGTACCACTGCGCTCCAGCCTTGGGCGACAGAGCGAGACTCCAACTCAAAAAAAAAAAAAAAAAGTGCAGACTCCCAGAGACAGATGTGAAGAGGTCCAGTGATTTGAATGGACAAACAGGCAAATAGTTTGCTTTCTTTAGAAAAGGAAAAATTGTATCTTTATGACATGGCTATTACTGTGTGCAGTGGGAAAACCAGCATGGTGCAAAGGAAAGGCCCTTTGGTCTAATGCCAACTCTGCCCTAGCTGGATGTTAGGAGACATAAGCCAGTAGCCATCTTGCTAACCTTAAAAGAAGTTTTAAGGTTGTAAGGCTCAAAGGAGAGAAGGGCTGTGATTCACTTTTTAAAAGCGTATTTTTTTAAGGCTGCATAAGATTTTCTCATTATCCTCACTATCACATCACATGGACCTCCCTTTCCTGGGTTTGGGAAGGGGATTCAGGTCACCCAGTCCCTTACCAAACAAAGGGTGGCAACGATGGTTAAGAAATGTCAGAACTAATAGTAATTCTCCCTGCTGATACAGCTGCAGCCACTGCATGGCTCTAGGACCTAGATTCCCCACAGGCTTTGAGAGATGACCCTAAGTCAAGCAGAGCGCATATGAGAACAGTGGAGAAAGAGCTCTCTGCTTCTGTCTTCAAGAGGGCATACTGCATAATTCCCAGAGACAAAAGGGAGCACCGAACCCAATGCTATTATTCCGACGTTTGCTAACAGAGCCTTCCATATGCAAGCACCAGAGTTCTATGCTTCACCAGGTTGGTCATTTCTGGAATGGGAACATTGAATTGCAAGATGTTGTTGATTATGACCAGGAGTCTGATTCATATGCTAATCAGTGGAAACAGTAACAAATACTCCAAATTGATGTACCATACAATTTACCATGGCTTTGGAATGTATTTTGGTACACAGTGTATTACAGTGATTCTAAGATGAACATTTTAATTTTAAAGCCTTTGCAGTCATTGATGGCATGTTGTAATTTAATGGCACATAAAACAATGGTACATTTTTAATCAATGACAGATTTGATGAAATATGGTTCATGTAAATTTTAGTGTAACTGACAGCCTGGAAATTCAAATCATTTTGAACCAAATAAAGTAAGCATGAATATCGATAATTATTGCCATCATCACTCAACTTAGAAGACCCAAGCTATGAGGGTGCTGAAAATACCTCTTTCTCCCTCTGTATCTCAGAGGTTTGCAAACTTGGCTGCATGCTGGAATAACCTGGGGAGTTGAAAAAATACTGATGCCAGACCTGTGTCCCCAGAATTTCTGATTTAGTGGTGCTGCAGTGCAGCCTGGGCAGTGGGATATTTAAGAAGTTCCCCAGGTGATTTGGATGCATTTTAAAGTTTAAGAAGCAATACTTGTTTCTTTGGAAGGCATCACTTTGCAACTGCTCTGGCCAGATACCTGGGAATCATATCAGAATCCTCCTTCTCCACATGGCTCTTGAGTTCCTCCCTTCCTTTTTATTTCTTCTGTTGTCCCCTGGTTTACAGCACCGTATTTCTGCTCCAGATCTCTCTGTCTTGCCTCCTTATCTCTCTCCTGCCTTCTGGGGTCTTATTTTTTCAATCTGTAGTCACACTGCTGCCAGATGGATTTCTCAGTTCTTAACCTAATTAGGCCCCAATTTAGGCTCCCTTGGCTAAAACCAACCTTCTCTGAAGGGTGCACAAATGTCTTCCTGGCATGACTACTGCCCACTTCCCAACCCTCTCTGCTGCTCTTCTCCACAAACATCCAGTGTTCCTGGGGACATGAATGGCTCCAGTTCCTGGAACCACCCCTCTCTTTTGTCCCTTTATGTCTTGGTACCTAGTGTTCCCTCTGCCTCCATCTCTCCTCACTCAGGAGATTCATCCTTAACTTTCCAGGGAAGGCTTTCTTGTGGCCCTTCTCTCAACTGTCTCTGTCCTAGTACGAAGATCCACCCCATTTTCTCGCCTCCTTGGCAGTAACACACCTATCCATGACATCACTGAGCAGGGCCAACCATAGCTCTAATGACGCTGTGCACTCCTTGGGTGGGGCATCTCTGGCCTGGATCTGTGTTTTGCTTTATGTAAGTGAGTGACTGCTTTTGTGACTGCAGGGTGCACGAAATATGTGCTCAGGAAACGTCTTTGTTTAAAATACTCCAAGAAAGGGGGGCTAGATAAAACAAGACTGGCAACATTTGATAATTATTGAAGATGGGTGGCTGGAGACACAGGGATCCTTTATACTATTCATTCTACATTTGCTTGACATTTTTCTTAATAAAACGTAAAAGAAAAGAAAACGCCTTTGCTTGAAAGGCTAATTTGAATAATAAGATAAATGGAGATTCTGTCCCCTCTGCATCTGAGAGGTGATTTCAGTCTTTTTTGGGCTCTGCGGGGAGACTTTAGCACAGTCAATTTGATTGTGGGAATTTTTATACAACAAGAGCCCCTGACAAATGGGTGAAGTTTGCCATGTACAACCACACTTGGTCCTACCTTCTTTATTTCCTTTTTTGTCATGTTTCTTCAACCATTCAATATTTTTTCTGATGGCTTCCAAATAGGCTTCTGTTTTTCCTGGAAGAGGTAAGAGAACTATATCAAACACTCAGAAAATATCACTACCTCTCATTTTAAAGACCACATGTATGTTCAAAACCACAAATATTAGACTCATGCAGCACTTGCAAGGTTGTCTCCCTAACTAGGTAATGTACCTATTTGTATGTGTCTATGTGTGTTTGTACGTTGAGGGGTTTAGGTCAAGGAGAGCAGGTGGGGATGAGGTTCCAGGAGGAAGAATTAAGTTGGTAAGTGTCAAGGGGCATGATTCCCACACACAAAGAAATCCACCTTGATGTCCTGGCAGAGAAGAGTTTTGATTCAGTTTACTAGATAGATGGGTCCCTAGATTAGTTCATTTCTGGTTAGGGATGCTTCTTCCAAACTGAGGAGCATCATCAGGCCAAGGACTTGAATGAGAGTGGCAGATACTTAAAGATTCCATCACTTCAGTTAAAAGTCCAAATGTGTGGCTTTGTGTCAGCAGCTCTAAGTCTTCTGCCCAATTCTGGCAGGCGGCGGGCAAAAACTTAGATGAAGAGGCGACCAGTGCCTCACTTCAAGGTTTGGATGGCAAACCTTAGAACTGGTTCTAATAAAACTCCCCAGGATGTAAACACTGTTCGATGGGCCTCGAGTGTGGCATGCGAATACCAGGCATCACTCATGCACCTACTCTCTGATGCCCTTTACCTGCACTGATGTCTGCAAGCGGTTATTACCATCCACCGAGAGATGAGGAATCTGGGGCTCAGAGAGGCGAAGTGAGTAGGCTAAGGCTACACAGGAAATAACAGCTGGCATTTGGACTCTGATCTGCTTAGCTTCCACTACCTGTATTCTCTGCAGGATAAGACCTCACCTTCAGACACGGACAGTAATGTTGCTTTGTTCTGTATCAAAGAAATCAGCCATTCTCTTAACCAGGTGAGGCCCTAAAGCTTAGGGAGTCAGCATCAAGAAACCAGGTGCTCTAGCAAGTACCAGATGGCCTACAAAAAGAGGCTTTCAAAGTCCAGGGCCTCTGCAGAAGCAATAGCTGCAGAGCTCAGTGTGGTGACCACCCCATTCTGAGCCCCATCTGAGCCCTGTTACCTCTACTGTACCGCACAGCCCTCTTGGTTTAGCTACCTGTACTGTGTGCTTATCATGTACTGGGGACTGCTTTATGCTCCAAAATGCATTGTCTCATTTATTCTTCACGACAACTTTTCGAGGCAGTCCTATTATCATCCCCATTTTACAGATGAAGAAACTGAAGCACAGAGACATAAAGTCATAATCACATGGCTAATAAATAGCAGAGCCAGGCTTGAACCTGGGTACTTCCAACTACTGTCCGTGTGCAATAACACTGCCCTAAGAGTTGCCCATGTTCCAATTGCCCACACTCTATTCACCTAAGTGACTTTCTGAGCATCTTTCTTCCTGATCTTGAAGGCCACTCTTGCCTTACCACTGAAAATCTGTGTCATCTGGTCCCCAAAGGAGCACAGAGACTCCTACACCAAAAGGGGTAAATGGACACCAGAAGAGATCCACAATTTTTAGTCCTTATTTACTTCAATAGTTGGTGTAGAAACTGCCTTGATTTTAGCAGTCTGGGAGGCTGAAGAGGGCGGATTGTTTGAGGCCAGGATTTCAAGAGCAGCCTGCACAACACTGTGAGACCCTATCTCTTCTAATAAAGAGATACATAAATAATAATTTAAAAAATGCAGTGTTTTCTATTTCAAATTATGTCAGTTAGATAAGGCATTTTGAACAAAGAGAGAAATCTTAGTGCAGACCATTTCTAAGTAATGCCCAGGTTCTGTCTCAAAAGAAAAATAAAGTAGAGGTCTCAGCATTATTGTATTAGGCTGCTTTATGTTCAGGAACCAATTACCTGTAAAAATGCTATGGAATTTAAAAAGTATGTAATGTATGAAAAGCTATTTTATTCACTATATTCACATCATCAACTCATAACAGAGAATGAATTTACTATAGCTTAAAGAAAATTGGACCACAATTCATTGAGAGACTAGTATCTTATGGGTTATAACATATATGATTAGGACAGTCTCCCTAATTTATAACAGAACACCCGGTCATTCTCATCCTCTTTCATGCTTTATTTTTATCCATCAGAAGGTGACTACTTATCACCTTCTACTGTAGCATATAATTTGTTAAGTTTGTTGTCTTCCTCCCTTAGAAATATGTTGTTTGCTGATGTACCCTCTTGCCTAGAACAAGACTGACAGAGAGTAAGCTCTCAAGAAATATTTGTCAATGAGTAAATGGATGAAAGCCTTCTATACAGAAGCCAAATTGCAATTAGAAGATTGCACAGTCAGCATGGAATCCAAACTAGGAAACTACATCTTAAAAAAAACATATAAGCCGGCCGGGCGCTGTGGCTCACGCCTGTAATCCCAGCACTTTGTGAGGCCGAGGCGGGCGGATCACAAGGTCAGGAGATCCAGACCATCCTGACTAACATGGTGAAACCCCGTCTCTACTGAAAATACAAAAAAAAAAAAAAAAAAATTAGCTGGGCATGATGGCGGCCGCCTGTAGTCCCAGCTGCTGGGGAGGGTGAGGCATGAGAATGGCATGAACCCGGGAGGCGGAGCTTGCAGTGAGTCGAGATCACACCACTGCACTCCAGCACGGGCGACAGAGCGAGACTTGTCTCAAAAAAAAAAAAACACACACACATATAAATGGCATAGATTTATCTCTGCCTTTTTTTTTTTTTTAGTGAAAATGAATGATTTATTTGAAAGACTTGAAATTTAATGGATTCTAAACCTAAATGACAGCTATATCAGAAACTATTTTTTCTGAAACAATTTAAAACACAAATGTGATAGATATACTATATCCATATGTCATTTATTCTTCATAGAATTCTATTAATTAAATACCATTGTTCCCATTTTATTCATGAAGAAACTAAGGCTCACGTGAAACCATCACGTGAGGGAGGACTTGTTTGTTTCCCCTTCCGCCATGATTATTTCCTGAGGCCTCCTCAGCCCTGTGGAACCGTGAGTCAATTAAACCGTTTTCCTTTATAAATTACCCAGTCTCGGTTATGTATTTATTAGCAGCGTGAGAGAGAACTAATACAGGGTCAGAGCCTGGTTTTGAACCAAAATAAATATGGAGCCTTTAATGACTGGGGCTGGGTCAAATTCACCTTTTAGACTAGAGAAATTGAGTGCCTGCTCTCGTTGGTAAACTGGCTGACAAGGCAGTGGTTTTCTTTTTTTTTTTTATTTCATTTTTTTTTTTTTTAGATGGAGTCTCGTTCTGTCACCCAGGCTGGAGTGCAGTGGTGCAATCTCGGCTCACCGCAAACTCTGCCTCCGAGATTCACGCCATTCTCCTGCCTCAAACCTCCCGAGTAGCTGGGACTGCTGGCACCCGCCACCTTGTCCGGCTAATTTTTTTGTATTTTTTTAGCAGCGACGGGGTTTCACCATGTTAGCCAGGATGGTCTCAATCTCCTGACCTCGTGATCTGCCCGCCTCGGCCACCCAAAGTGCTGGGATTACAGGGGTGAGCCACCGCGCCCGGCAAGGCAGTGGTTTTCAAACTTTGATGCACATTAAAATCACTTAGCGAAAACTTTTAAAGGCCCAATGTCCAAATTGCTCCTCAGACCAATTAAATCAGAATCTGGGACTAGGGACCAAACATTTGTACTTTTGAATGATCTTGAGGTGGCTCCATTGTGCAGCAAAGTTTGGGAACAGCTGCCACCGGTTTTAAGACCTCCACACGCTTACGAGATCATTGGCAACAATGGGAATCACATCAGGTGCTCTTCTGCTCTAGGAGCAAAGCAGCTGGCTCATATTGACTTTTCTCTTTGCAGGAGCTGTAAAGCAAATCTTTTATTTACACAGTGTGCATTGAAAGCCTTATGAGAGTCGACTTTGGAAAGCTGGACTATTTTTTTCTTAATTTATTTCAGCTTCCTTTGGAAAAAAAAATAGCTCATGGCTGAGGTAATAGAGCACAAGCCTTAAAACATATGCTGAAGCAGATGGGAAGAGGGCCAGAGTCAAGATGCAGCCTTGATTTTCTGGCTGTTCTGGTTTTTAACACTGTGAGAAAAATATCTTTTCTAAACGTGAATTTGTCCTTACTCTACTGTGCTGTTCTGACTCTCTCCCTCTGGGGAAAGTGTATAAATCAATAGGGTTGGCCTGTGGCATACTGGATTACTAAAGACATTAGGCTTTGTAAAAAGAGTGTTTATAAAAACTAAGTTTGATATAATACTTAAAATTATGTCAAGATTACATGATTGCACTTTTGAACTGGATGAAGCAAAGCAACTGATACTGACGCATGGGTGCTGACACAGGCCACAGAGCTGTGAGATTCAAGATTCTGCATAATGATGACATTTTACATGCCCATTAGATGCAGCATGGAAGACTGGAAGGGCACTGGATGAAGAGTCAGAAAACATAGGTTCAAGGCCAGCTCCACCACTCCGGCCATGAGATCTTGAGCAAGTTGCTCATCTCCTGGGCCTTGTTTTACTGATTTGTAAATCAAGGGGTGAATTCTAAAAAGGAGATTCGTGATTTGTACATAAGAAAGAAATCCCCCTTTGCTGTCCTTGAAAAATCCATGTTGATATATAGTTCTCCCAAGCCTACTTGGGTCTTCCTGACCCACTTGCTGACTCCCAGGGGAGAATATTGGACTCACTGTTTTTGGACATTTCTAGCAGAATCTCTGGAGACTTGAAGGGAGGCGTGAATTCTCTTATGTTGCTTAAAAAATAAGTGTATCCACACGAATTAGGCAATTTATTATCAACTTATTAAATAGGCTAACTTTTCTGGCTCCTGTAAAAAAGATATGAGGATGATAGGATATTTAAGTGAAAGTTATCTTAGAGATCACCTGTTCCAACCTAATTTTATTATCCAGCCATAAACTTAAATGATAGCACTGGAATGAGTTTATGAGTGTTAGGATGCTTATCTCATCCCTTGGATGATTAAAAAAAAAGACTTTCAGTGACTCACAGAACAGATGTGAATGAGTAAACATCCAACTGGCTAAAAGAACCACACTTAGATAATGAAATAAAGTTTGAAAGTAGTTTTCAGAGAGCAATTTACCTGAAAAGTTAAGCAACTTTATAGATTTGGTTGAAGTTAGAATAAATTATAATTTATTAGCATATCCATAAACTTAGGAATAATTATTGAATCAGTCAAACAACTAGACCAACATTTAAAAATATTATTCTTAATGTTGGTCCCTGTGGAAACCATAGTTTAAATAGTTTAAACTATTTTCAAAGGTGAATGTATCATTTTTCATCATTGGTAATGAAGTTGGATTTTTTTACATTAAGCTTGAAATGAGATTCATAGAAACATGCTTTGTAAACTGAAGCATGATATAAATGTAGAGTATTATTATTATTACTATTATTATTATTACTTATATTCCTCGCAGGACCCAGTTCGTGCTAGGAATGGTTAATAAACAGTTGCTGTGGTTAGATGGGGCTATCACCTCACACACTGCACGGCCAAAACAGACTCCCCACAGATATTCCTGCCAATGTGTTCTGCTTATAGTTATTTCCTTAAGTGGTTTTAGCTGGACCATTACCTCATCCCTTATTCTGCTCTGTAACATCCTCCAGCTTTCTGTCCTGAAGGGATCCTGTTCTATATATGTCTGGCTGATCAATAAGTGGGATATGTGTGCATGTATGTGGCCTGTGTTGCACTTGCCAGCATATGGGTTAAGGACTATTCTTGGGCCATTTCAAAGCTTGCTTGAGTCCTCAAAGGCAGGAATTGGTTCTTATATTCCTTCTGTAGCTGCTTCCTAAGCACAGTGCTAGGCATGCCATTGGAATAAGTGTTTATTTCTTGCTGAATAACCGTCCCGGAAAACCCAGTCAACCCTGCCTCCACTCACATGGATGCTTTTCTTTTTCTACCTAGAGACAATGGGTGTTTCCTCACTGGGTTTTATAACTGAGAAGCAAAATAGCCCTTGAGAAAAGTGCAATGAAACAACTGTGAACACAAAGATATATGTCGGTATGTCCTTTTGGGGATTAATATATTTTTTTTTTCCTAGAAATTGCTGGTCCTTGGCTTACACTTAGTTGGTGTTTTCTAAACTGTATTAGAGTCAGTTGTCCTTATCCCAGAGTAATGGCGTCAGGGGTAACATTAATAAATTACATCTCTGAACAATAGCAGAGGGACTAATTTTAACCCCAAATTCCTGCTTTCTTTTTAATATTAGTTTTAGGAGAGCCATTGCAAAGAATAACACTAGGCTGGGCATGGTGGCTCACACCTGCAATCCCAGTACTTTGGTCGGCTGGATGGATTGGGTGGATCACCTGATGTTGGGAGTTTGAGACCAGCCTGGCCAACATGGTGAAACCCCATGTCTACTAAAAATACAAAAATTAGCTGAGTGTGGTGGCACATGACTGTAATCTCAGCTACTTGGGAGGCTGAGGCAGGAGAATCGCTTGAACCTGGACGGCGGGGGTTGCAGTGAGCAGATATCGCACCATTGCACTCCCGCCTGGGTGACAGAGAGAGACTCTGTCTCGGGGAAAAAAAAAAAAAAAAAGAATAACACTAAATGGATAGAGTTTTAGTCTACGCTCTTCCTCTCTCCCCATTACTATCTGATGGAAATCCTAATGAAGAGGGAAATCCATTCTCATCATTGGTCTCCAAACACTCACATCCTAAATAGGCAATAGTGGACTACTGAGAATCATCTCTTTTATATTCATTTTTTACATGGTTTTCTTAAAAATAAACCAAACAGAAATGTCAGCACCCATTCCTACAGCCCTGTGCACAGCGATAGAAGGTGATGTTTAAAGCACTGAGCATGTTACCCCAGCAAGTCAAAGGATACAGCCTGTGGCTCACTGGGTTCTAGGGAAATATGATTGCTATACATGAGTCACTTCCAGAGGGGATGATTGTGGCACGCTGGGTTTCTGTTGAGGTGAGCCATAATGCTCTATGCTACCCAATTCCTGGTTCTCTGTCTCAGATCACAGGCCACTCTTTTCCTAGTTAGCTATTTTTAAAAATTGACCATTCATCCTCCACCTCACATCTGTTAAGATAAAAAAAAAATCCAGAAATAAAAAGTCTAGGCAAGGATGTAGAGAAACTGGAACTCTTGCACACGATTGGTAGAAATGTAAAATGGTGCAGCTGCTACAGAAAACAGTATGGTGGCTCCTGAAAAAATTAAAAATAGAGTTAGCATATGATCCAGCAATTCCATTTCTGGATATATACCCAAAAGAACTGAAAGAAGGAGCTCAAAGAGAGATTTGTATACCCATATATATATATATATCAGTATTACTCACAACAGCCAAAAGGTAGAAGCAACCCAAGTGTCCACAGACAAATAAATAGATAAAATGTGGCTTCTACATACAATGGAGTATTTCTTCAGCCTTAAAAAAGGAAGAAAATTCTGACACTTGCTGCAACATGGATGAACATTGAGGACATGATGCTAAGTTACATAAGCCGGTCACAAAAGGAAAAATGCTATATGATTCCGCTTATATGAGGTCACTATAGAAGTCAAATCCATAGAGACAGAAAATAGAACGGTTATTGCCATGGAGTGGGGACAGCGGGAATGGAAAACTGTTGTTTAACTGGTACAGAGTTTCGGTTTTACAAGATGAAAAGAACTCTGGAGGTGGATGGTGGTGACGGTACGGAAACAATGTGAATGTACTTAGTGCCTCAAAACTGTACAGTTAAAAATAGTTAAGATGGTAAATTTTATGTTATGTACATTTTATCACAATTTCAAAAAAGAGCTATTTTATATATATATATATATATATATATATTTTTTTTTTTTTTTTTTTTAAAAAGAGTTTACCACCCATCCAGAGTGACCTAGGGTTGAATGGAAGTGTCAAAGCAGCCTGATTGGTCTACAGGGTCCCCAAACATGGCACACATATCACCAGTTCTGCCTACTCTTGTTCAGGACAAACATTATGAATTGATCATTACCGCTTTCTTTCTTCCTGAACCCAGGTGCAATATCATAAACTTTCACAACACGGGCCACTACCAAACAATTGGAGTTGACACATCAGCTATGTCAATGTAGGAAATGTAAAATGTAGGAAACTATAAAATGTTGGAAAAAATTGTGATGGTCTATGAAATCCATGCTAGAGAAAAGGAGGGCACAAAAATATAAAATTGTGTGAGATAGGAAAAATCAACACAAACTGGATACATTAAGGAAAAATTGTATTTTTCAGCCTTGTCTCAAAAAAGTCCCAATAGCTGAAATAGAAGCAGCATCTTTCGCCACTATCACCACTCATCTGAACTCATATAACCCAGGTTTGGGTGTCTAATTCTACAAGTCTTTTCTACAAAAAGGAACCAGAACTCCTTGAAGGAGAAATGATTTCAAATCTTGGGAAAGGAAAATTCAGAGTGGGTGTAGAATATCCCATTGTTGCTAGAAAGCAAAGATGATGTGCTAAAAAGACTAAAGAGAAATTTAGGGAGCTCCCACTGCCCAAGCTACACCAATTTAGGCATAATCATCATCATCACCAACAACGACAACTGAAATAACTTACACAAATAGAAAAAGTTGATATAAAGTGTTAGCAAAGGTAATAGTAATATAAAAAGGAAATAGTTTGTAATTTTATTGGTATTATTGAGTTTCAAGGTATTAAATACATAGCTAGTTTGTTTCTCTTCTACTTCATACACAGACATTAAGCATGGGTCTATTATGTGTGAATAGGAACCTGCTTCTATTTGTGTGAGCAGGAGATACTGGGTGGGGAACCTTTAAGTGGGCGAGTCTCTTCAAAATTAAGAGCTATACCATGAGCAAGATTGGTCCTTGTGATCTCATATCATATCATAACAACGAATAAGAAAAAGTCTACCTATTAATTGCCACTGATGGTTATACATAACCAATGAAAATCTCTTTTCAGAGAGTCCAATGGTGTGTTTTCAGATGATAAATTAGCTGGGTTCCTCCACCACCTCCCCCAAGAGAGCACTGACCCACTCCCTCAGCTCCTAAAGAATAAACTCTGTAGATGAACCTACTAATGAGACATTAATCTCGCTGTGTCACCCAGGCTGAAGTACAGTGGTGCAGCCTCCACCTCCCGAGCTCAAGTGATAAGACATAAATAAGGTTCCAATTATATCAAAGATGCCAATGTATCATAGTGACAGAAAAATAAGGTAGGTTCAAACCATTTGTTCACAACTTCTGGTAAAGACATTGAGTTTCAGAAAAATAATATCTATCTGAGACATAGAGATGTAAATTTCCATGATGTAACTAGCACAACTTTGTAATAAGGGGACTTGAACCACTGAACTATACAACTAGGTCCCACATTCGGACCTGAAATCAAAGGGATAACAATTTAGAACTTATAACCTCATTGAGTCTTTTTCTTTGGGGGTATGGTAAAGTTTCTAAAATCCTAGGAAGATGGCCGAGCACGGTGGCTCACACCTGTAATCCCAGCAATTTGGGAGGCCAAGGCGGGGGGATCACTTGAGGTCAGGAGTTCAAGACCAGCCTGGCCAACTTGATGAAACCCCATCTCTATGAAAGATACAAAAAATTAGAGGGCAGGGTGGCACATGCCTGTAGTCCCAGCTACTTGGGAGGCTGAGGCAGAAGAATCACTTGAACCCAGGAGGTGGAGGTTGCAGTGAGCTGAGATCGTGCCACTGTACTCTAGCCTAGGCAACAGAGGGAGACTCCACTGCAAAAAATAAAATAAAATAAAATCCTAAAAAGATGTAAATTGTGTTATATATTGCATAGATATATTTATGCTATTTAAGGAAATTTGATATATTGAATTTGTCATTTTTATCAAGTCCTTAAAAGTGTTAAAAGTTACAATCACTGGTTAAATAATTTTAAAATTTTGCTTTGTTAAATTCAAATTTTTTTTTATTATACTTTAAGTTCTAGGGTACACGTACACAAAGTGCAGGTTTGTTACATATGTATACATGTGCCACGTTGGTGTGCTGTACCCATTAACTCATCATTTACATGAGGTATATCTCCTAATGCTATCCCTCCCCCATCCCCTCACCCCACGACAGGCCCCGGTGTGTGATGTTCCCTTTCCTGTGTCCAAGTGTTCTCATTGCCCTTGCTGTGTCACCTAGGCTGGAGTATAGTGGTGCAGCCTCCACGTCCTGAACTCAAGAGATCCTCCCACCTCAGCGTCCTCAGCAGCTAAAACTACAGGCATGTGCCACCATGCCTGGCTAATTTTTGCATTTTTTGTAGAAATGAGGTTTTTCCATGTCACCCAGCCTGGTCTCAAACCCTCAGCTCAAGCAATCCAAACTGCTGGGACTGCAGGCATGAGCCACTGCACCTGCTCAAATCATAAACGTTGATGATCTTGTTGAATAAGCAGTATGTGATTATTTAGAGGAATATTCAGTAAGTTTAAAAATATTGCTCAATAAATTCATAAGATTATAAATTATACATTAAACAGTGCACCAATGGTCATACATTTTCCTCTCCAAACACAAAAGTCCATTGAACACTAAAGACTATCAAAAGATAAAATCAGTTTGCCATCCCAGGAGACTCAAGACCATTAAAAAAGATTGCTATTCAAATAAAGATACCACATGCCAAGCCTGTTCTATACAGATTGTGTCAATTTCTCAGATGTGATGGAGTTTGCTCTTTGGATCACCCTACCTTGTGTGGTGAAAGCTTTTGCTTTTCCTATTTCATTGCTAATCTAGAGCTGTCAATCCCATACCTTTGGGCTCATCTGTCTTTCCTCCCGGGTTGGAGTTATCATCTTTTGTGGAATCCTTCAAGCTTCCATATTCCTTTTCCATCTTAGCTGCTTCTTCCTTGGTACTGTCTGTTTCTTCATGACTCTTCTCTGATGGTGCTGTAATCAGATTGAGCATTATTGTCATAGCCCTGTTTCCTATCTATTAATTGGTTCCTAAAGTAGAAATCAACTTTATTGACAAGGTACAGTTTGAGGTCAGATCATATTTTGAGTTGAAAGGGATCTTAGTGCTTATCAAATCCAACCCTCTAACCCCATGTCACAGAAGAGGAAATTGAGGCCCAGAAAGGGGAGAGATATGTCTAAAGTCATCCCATGAGTTGACTTTAGATATATCCCCCCCACCCCACCCCAGCTTTCTGAATTCTGATTTGGTATTTTTTCCATTCTGCCACACCGTGCCATTAGAGGGCATATTCTTTGTCTTACTTTAATCAGTGTAGGTGATCAAGCCAGGATATGTCAGGTTCTGAAGTATATTTGGTGGGTCTTGATTCCAAATGATAATAACTCTATAGCTGCCCAATCTCTCCTTGATATTGCATTTTTGAAGGACAGTCTATTACTCAGTCACACCTAAGGATCTGGGGCTATGGCAGGACTTCTCTCCTTCTGCTCCTTTCTTCGCACTCCTTTACCCCTAGGAACCCTAAATTCGAAGAAGAGACTTGAACTCTTGCTGTCAAAAGAGAATAACTCTTGCTCCCTTCTCACTTTAAAATAACCGTATTTCCATGTAGCAATCCTTTGTTGAATTAAAAATCATAAACCTTAAAGTAGGTAACCACTTGAAAACAAGTGCAATACATTTCTGTAGCCAATAAAATATTTGGAACCTCAAGCAGTCTAACAGTAAACTTTTAAAATAAAGTGTTTTTTTATTGTAGAAAAATAGGAAGAAAAGAAAGAAATCAGTTACTGTCTGATATAAAACATTCACTAGTGTGATGCGGTATATAGAGAGATGCATTTTTTTTTCACAGTTGTGGTACAATTTTGTTCTTTGCTTGTGTCATTAACATTATTATGGAAGGGTGTTTCCAGGTAATTAAAAACTGCTTGAAAACATATTTTAAAGGGCTGTATACTATGCCATCAGGAATATGTACATAATTTCTGTGATAGGGACAAAGAGTCTAACAATTTGCAATTTTTGGTTGTCATTAATAGCTAAACAAATTTAAAAAAGAATCTGCCATTTGCAAACTTTTCTCTTTTTGTTCCACCTTCCTCCTTGAAAGGAGGCTTCTTTCTATAGCTCAGTTCCCTGGGGTTTGATGGGCTGAGTAGGTGGAGGTATGGAACTGAGGAAACCAAGAGCGGGGGTAAAGCACACTACCTAGGGGCACAGACCGTCCCAGGGGAGAGAGAAGACCTGGGAGGGGAAAGCAGGAGGTGGGGCAGTGGGGAGGGAACAGATGACCAGGGACAGTAGTCTGCAGAAGTGATTATCTAGGGAGAGAAGATACCTGAAGGAGAATTTTAGGATGGATTGCTCAGTTTTGTGATGTAGCCTTTTCCTTTCCACCTAAGATTCCTAGCCACCTCCAAGAATCTTCAGTGAAGATCTACATTATTTTTCAATGTTTTCTGAGGTCAGATTTATGGGCTGTGATTGGCCACAAAATAGCCAAAGTCACATCTAATTAATCCTATGGCTGCGTTTCAGATTTTAACACTTTTCAAAATCTGTAATTTTTAAATTAATATTTATTAAAGTTCATTATTTACCACTCAAAAGGGTTATTATTCTAAAGGCTAAAAAAATAGTTACATAATCATACCTGGGAAAAGCTTGCTTATATTGTCAGTAGCATTTTTTTCTAGCTTGTTTTTGGTCTGAAGAGCAATCATTTCATCCAAGTTTTCTGGAGGGAGGAAGGAAAGAAATATAATTTTATTCCCTGAGAGATGACATCAAATTTTTACTAAAAATGTTTAAATCTCACCAGAAATATCACAATAGCAACTCCAAAATATTAACACTCTTGGTAAGATGTTTTGACCTGGATTTTATTTCTAAGAATCATAGACTCTCTGGATGGAAAGACATATAATTTGAGATCCTCAAGTTCAGCCTCCTACTCAGCTAATTGCAGAAGTTGCTTCTGCATCTCTGTGGCCACTGCTAGAACACTTCCAGGACTGGGAATTAGAATAGATAATTGGGGTTTGACCTATTCAACACCTTGTGGTAACTGCACCTTGATTTTTCCATGGGGAACCTAACCCTGGCTTACTCTCAGAACATTTGACTCCACTGGTGGTAGAATAGCTCAAGAATGACTAAACAGGGTCTTCCATGATCTGGGCTATAATTCAAGGAGGAGCCTAGGACCTATCCAGGTCAGTGAGACTCCAGGGTAGGACCACTGGTAGAAAGAGGCTGTCTTTCCACTGGGATTGATGTGCTGTGAGGAGGTGAGATTGGGACTGTCCCAGCTATCTTGTTCCCACAGGGAGCAGTCTGCCTGGAATAAATCAAGACACAAAAAGTCAGAGCTGTGAGATGGGATGAGGTCAATTCCTCACACTGTTGGTGGAATTCACAAACCCAAAGCCAGACTATCCCATCCCTCCATGGACTTCTCCAGTTATATGCGGCAATAAATTCCTTTCTTGCTTAAGCCAAACAGTTTGATTTCTGTCTTTCAGGGCTTTCACTAATTCATGAGGAAGCCAGTTCTACTGTTAGGTAGTCTTAGGGCTCATTTCCCTACTTACATTAAGGAGCATTTCCCTACTTATATTAAGCTGCACTCTGTATCCTTGTCTTTGTCCTAATTCTGCTCTTTGGAGTAGCATCATATTAAGTGTTACTAGACAGGAGTCTAGACTGTGACTTCCTCAAGGTAGACGATGAATTAGAAACCACACTCTTTGTACTCAGCTATTCAACCAGCCACATAGCTATCTCACTACACTATTTTAGGAAGAGCCTTTTCTGCCACTGGCAAACAAGCATGTCTTTGCAGTTAGTTTGTAAGGATCTTATTATTACTTTGTATATTTTCTCCCCAAGTAAACTCCTCTTGCCTTACCCCTATTTTAAGAAGATAATTAATATACTCTAATGTGTAATGCATTTCTTTCTTCTTGGAAATAGTGGCCATACCTGGCAACATTTGTAATCATGATACACTGTCGAGGCCAGAATAGAAAGGCAGATCACTGCTTGTCACTAGCTCAGATGGGAGGAGAGGAGGCTGGTCAATCGTCTTCTACCTACGCTGCCCTGAGTCCCTGGGGATCTAAGGGTGGCTCTCCATGGCAGCAGAAGTCAAAAGCCAATGTGCTTATACAGAAAAATTCTTAAAGACATAACTCAAACTCTAATTGTAAAAGTTACACATACACACATAATACATATATTTGTATAAACATGTACATATACATTAATATGTATGTAAGTCTTTATGAACAATATTTATGTTGCATATGTAAGGAGAAGATATAATTATTTAAAAACACAAATACTTAGGATAAAATTTAAATAGTCTATCATAAAAATAAATAAATAATTTACTTTAGATAGTCTCCTCTTGTGGAGTATCTAGCCTATTTTCACTGCTTTGCTCCTACAAGCCAATGCTGTCCAACAGAACTTTCTGCAATGATGAGTGTACTCATTTCTGCACCGTTGATAAGGTAGCTACTAGTTACATGTGGCAACTGAGCACTTGAAATGTGCCTAGTGCAACTGAGAAACTAGATTTTAAATTCTGTTTAAGTTACTCTTAATTTAAATACGAACTTGTGGTTAGTGGTTACCATATTGGGCAGCACTGCTATCAGTGATAGTGGGAATATCTGCCTTGCACATAAGCCTTTGAGGCATTTCTAATTTATTTCCATAGGATAATTGACTAAGTGTGGAATTTCTGACCCCCAGGGTGTTGATATGAAACAATTATTGATATGAAAACAATGTCTTTCATCTACTGTTAAAAAAATAAAGTAGACCCCAAAGCACTATGTGTAATATGAGCTTATTTTTTGTTATATAAGAGAAATGACATAGGTACACACACACACACACACACACACACACACACACACACAGAATAACATCTGGAAGAATATAAACCAAAATGTTACCAGAGTGTTGATGTTGTGAGTGATTTTCACTTTCTTTTTAGGATTTTTTGCATTGAATGACTTTTAAAAACAAATATGCTCTTTTACAGTCAAGGAAAAACCAGTAAAACTACTTTCATTTAGAAAAAAAATGAGGTTCATCCAGAGTAATTCTGGATAACCCTATCTGATATAGTTTTGATATTTGTTCCCCCAACACTAATGTTGAAATGCAGTCCCCAGTGTTGGAGGTGGGGCCTGGTGGGAGGTGATTGGATCATGGGGGCGATTTCTCACGAATGGTTTAGCACCATCTCCTTGGTGCTGTCCTCCAATAGTGAGTGAATTCTCACGAGATCTGATTGTTTAAAAGCATGTGGCACCTCCCCCACCCTTGCCTTTGCTTTCACGCTGTGACATGCCTGCTCCCACTTCACCTTCTGCCACGAGTAGTTGCTTCACCGAACAGATGCTGGTGCCATGCTTTCTGTACAGCCTGCAGAACCATGAGCCAATTAAACCTCTTTTCTTTCCTTTTTATTTTATTTATTTCCTATTTAATTATCTGAGACAGGGTCTTGCTCTGTGGCCCAGGCTGGAGTGCCATGGTGCTATCTTGGCTCACTGCAACCTCGGCCTCCTGGGCCCAAAGTGATTCTCATGCCTCAGCTTCCTGAGTAGCTGGAACTACAGGGATGCACCACCATACCCAGCTAATTTCTGTATTTTTTGTAGAGATAGCATTTCACCATGTTGGCCAAGCTGGTCTCGAACTCTTGGCCTCAGGCGATCCGCCTGCCTCAGCCTCCCAAAGTGCTGGGATTACAGGTGTGAGCCACTGCGCCTGGCCTAGAGTCAATTTTTTATAAAATTGTCTCCGTAAGATTATTAGAAAATGCTAATGAGACAATTAATAAATGTGAAATATTTGTACTCAAGCTGGTTCTATAAAGATAAAAAGTTGAAAACGTTAATTTTATTTGTATATATTATCAAACTGGTCGATTCTTGGTGATCTGGAAAGCTTTGGCATAAATTATCAAATTAATGAGGTCATTATTGCCAAGTCCCTAATTTACTTTGAACAATGAAAACCACCATAGTAGAAACAAAACACATAGGATCTCACCAAGGTAGGAAACACCTTCTTCTGGAGATATTGTTCCATATTTCACCATCATCTTCACAAAGTCAATCAATGTTTTCATGATAGTAATCAGTGTTTCTTTCTCTTTTGCTTCTTTTTCTATATGAAAGAACAAAATAACTTAAAACTAGTGGGAGATAGCTTCCTCTTTCAATGTCAATTTATAAAGTACAGCATCTTTTTGTTTGTTTGTTTGGGTGTTTTTTTTTTTTTTTTTTTTTTCAAAGATGAGGTCTCACTGTGTGGCCCAGGCTGGAATGCAGTGGCTATTCTCAGGTCCGATCATGGATCACTACAGTCTCAGACTAAACTCCTAGACTCAAGAGATCTTTCCATGAAGTTGGAACTATAGGTGAACACCACCACGCCCAGCACTAATTACAGTATTTTACTGAAATATTTTTCTCTATATTTGTAGCTAAAACCATATATATTTAACTTACAAAAAATCTAAGCTTGATTGGAAATATAGGGTTAGATACAGCTATACTGACCTTTTTTAGAAATGGGCAATGATAACTTCTCCAAAAGAGTTTAATTTCACTTAAAATATTTTGCTAACAGAGTAGATGATGAAGACACAGTTTTCAGCCTGAGATAACATGAATTCAAAAGGAAGGGTAGAAGACTGGCAAGCCAACAACTTTTCTCTACTCAGGTGGTAAGTCTTTGAGGGCAAGGACAATCTTTATTCATTAATTAAGCTTCATTTTCTTAATTGAAAATAAGAACATACAGAGTTCTAGTTTATAAATGCAAAATTGATTTTTGAACAAGATGTTACTTTTTAATCTTTATTTCATTTGAAAGAATATATGCATATGGTAAAAATATTCCAACTGCTCAAAAGTAAATAAAAATGGAAAGTAATATTCTCTTCCTCATCCCCTCGAACTGCCTTTAAGTAATGATTACTAGCAGTTTCTTGGGAACCTTTTTTCTTTTTTTCTTTTTTTTGAGATGGAGTCTCACTCTGTCACCCAGGCTGCAGTGCAGTGGCACCATCTCGGCTCACTGCAACCTCTGCCTCCTGGGTTCAGGAGATTCTCCTACCTCAGCCTCCCGAGTAGCTGGGATTATAGGCGCACGCCACCACGCCTGGCTAATTTTTGTATTTTTAGTAGAGACAGGGTTTCACCATGTTGGCCAGATGGTCTCGATCTCCTGACCTCAGGCTATCCGCCTGCCTCGGCCTCCCAAAGTGTGGGGATTACAGGCGTGAGCCACCGCGCCCGGTCTCTTAGGAACTTTTTGTATTTGACATTCTGTTCTGCATCTTGATGGAACAAAATGGATAATGATGCCATAATAGCTCATAAAAAACATTAATTCTAAAATCAGAAAAAAAAATCTGTTTCCATTTTTCAAGAAAAGAAAAACTAAGATGCTAGAGGGGGAACCCATTTTCCCTATTCTTTGAGCTGCCACTGAAAGATTTTCTGTAAATACTCCTAGCCTTTCCCCCTTCCTCTTCATCCTCCCCCACAGATATGGTTGGTAAGCAACAGCCATTAGCTTATGTTTCTCAACTGGTGGGGATTTGGAATCTTTCTTTTTTTCCACTTGCCTGGAACAGTGCAAGGCAAGAACCTGAGAAACGAGCCTGTTCTGCAGACCTAAACCATCCCTGAGACTGGCTGTTCCAAGATCTGGACGGAGGAGTAGGGAGCAAACAAGGCCACTGTTGGCTCCCACATGAAGCTGTGCTCTGCAGCACTGTGTTTATCAGCAACAGAGATGGTATTTTGGTGTCCTACATGCTTTATTCATTCTTAATTGGTTGGGACCCTGGGCAAGAAAGACAGATGCTAGCAAAGAACTCAGTATAAATATTTAAATTAAAATTATGGAAAAATAAAGACAATAAGAAATGAGGTGAGGGAAATGGAAAGATAAAAAGAAGTAAGGAACATTTTATACAGTAGATAAAAAATGCCACAAAAGTCATGGGTTGGGAGGGAGGAAAAATGGGAGAAGAGTCAGGGGAAGAGATCTTGGAAAAGAACTGATAAATAGTAACTTCAGCAATCACATTATTTGCTCAAGGACATAACCGTAGAAGTATTTGGCATCACGCTGGTGCTCTTCACTGATGAGAAGTGACTCACCAGGATGACAGAGGTTCTGAGTTGGGCATCTGCCAACCCATGGGGCAAGATGGCTCAGAATGGACCCTTAAGATGTACAAGCCCTGCAGAGCCAGCAGAGTGGCCAGTGCCATCTGGCCAATGTCTGGAATTGAAGCACAAAGGATGTTCTCCAGAAATGAAAGCTTATTTTAAGGTCACTTCTTGGGAGAAATAGATTACAATTATAGAAGTCTTTATATAAATGTTCAATCTGGGGCTGAATCCTTGAACAGGGAAAGAAAAAGCCATGAAGGCAGTCCAGAGCATCTGTCTGAACAATAACAAAAGAAACATTGCACATTATTATCCTCCTTGCAGATTAACCAAAATAAACATGGACTGAATCCTCAGTTAACTCAGTGCACATATGAGCAAAGAGATAAGGATGCATGAAATACTTAGCTTTAAAAAAACAGAAACAAAAACAAAAACAAGTAATTTCCCAAGTGTGTTTGAGGCTCCCGGATTCCTTCAGTCTAATGTTCTCCATTTTAACTCTGAAGTTAAAATGTTCATAAAGGCTGAAGCTGAAACTGTTCATAAAGATGTCTTGAATAATCTAAAAAGGATGAATTAGGTTTCATACACTGTTTCCATTAAGGAAAGTGAGTAAAGCGTTTTAAAGAAAGATTTGTTACAAATGGCAGGATTTCCTTCCTACTTTTGTGTGTGTGTATGACAACATGTATGCTAATAAAAAAAGGCAGGCAAAGAAAGACAAATATTGTATGATCTCACTTATATGTAGAATCTCAAATAGTCAAACTCATCGAAGAAGAGAGTAGAATGGTAGTTGCCAAGGGCTAAGGGGAGGGAAAAATGGGGAGGTGTTGGTCAAAGGGTACAAAGTTTCAGTCATGCAAGATGAATACATTCTGGAGAATGTACAGCATGGTGGTGATAGTTAACAGTACTGTAGTGTGTACTTGAAATTAGCTAAGAGGGTAGGTCTTAAGTGTTCTCATCACACACACAAAAAGAATAAAAGAAAAAAAGAAAAAATGTTAACTGTGAGGTGGTAGATACACTAGTTAGATTCATCATGATAATCATTTCACAATGTATAAATGTACCAAAACTTCAAATTGTACACCTTAAATATATACAATGTTTGTTTGCCAATTATACCTCAATCAAGCTGAGAAAAAAGAGTTGCAATAAGAGTTGAGGTTGAACTGGGTCAGAGCAAGGACGCTGCCTGGTTCATATCCATCTTTGTGCTAGGTCTTTTCCAGCACCTTGTACATAGCACATGTTCAGTATTTGTTTGCTGAACAAATAAATGAAACTTCTGTTAACAAGAAGATTAAATTATCCAGAAACATCACCTTTCCTGATGATCCTTTCCTAAATATTTTCATAACTGGCATGCTACTTTGGAAAAAAAAAATCAATGTGAACCCTCTTCCCCAAGCCCACAGTGTATGTCATTGTTGATTACATTTGGAAACTGAAAACAGGAAGAAAAGAACACACCCACACATTTCCTGGAATCACTCTTTCTGTTCCACATAATCACAACCACACAGTGGTTACCTGAATCAATACTTTTCAGTAGTGCATAGAAATTTGGGAAATATTGGAGTTCCTCAAAGTTGTCTTCACCGTAGGTTTTAGTTCTCCTTTCCAAGCCATTTGTCAAGGTTAATGTGTTAGATACCGTTTCATCGTTTTCTCCCTTAGTAAGACCATCTTGAACTGCTGCCATTGGAGTCTCCAGTGGGGAAAAATCAATTAAAAATGAACATTTTGTTAGAACTAGTGAAACTCCAGCTTGATTCCTTCCTTTGTGATGCCCTTAAATGTGAAGTGCAAGAATTCTCCCTCCTTTGCAAGCTCCTGCAGGTTCAAACCCATTTCTAGATACGTGTGCTCTTGTCATTTGAAAAGGTTATTGAAGCTTAGGGAAAGGTGCTCTACCTCAAGGAAAACCCCCTGAAGACCCCAGCTCCTGCTCAGGGGAAAAATGGGAATTTCTGGGCTCTTTCTCTGGCCATGTTTACCTCCATAAATTCTCATGAGTCCCTCCTGGAAAAACTGCCTTTTAATGAAGAGGGAAGCTTTGAGTTCACAGAATCCACCAAGAAGGCTGGTGCCAGGATACAGGAAAGCCTGTTAGAATGTCTATCCCTAGCAGAGCAGTCACACCTGGGAATTTTTGGGTAAAATTTAAGTGCCGTCTGGATGAGTGTACAAAATCCTTTCTCTTAGACCTGGTGTTTGTTCAGTGACTCCCATCTTAGTAAATGGTTCATTCTCCATTCAGTGAACTAGATAGAAATTTAAGAGCCTTTCTTGCCTCTTCTTCCTTTTCCCCCATCCAATCCATCAGTAGCCTTGTTGGCCCCACTTTCAAAATTTATCCCAAATTTGCACATTTCTCTCTCCACTGTGCCACTCTAGTCCAAGCAGCCTTCATTTCTCACCTGCTAACTGCAACATCACCCTCCCCAAATCTATGCCCAACACTGCATTTCCACATTATAGCCAGTTATCTTTTTAACAATCTGATCATGTAACTCCTTTGCTTAAAATTCTTCAGGGGACCAGAAAATTCTCATGGTTCTTACAATAAAGATCAGAGTCCATCCATGGCTCATAAGGCGCTGCATGGTCTGGCTTGGGTCCACCTCCCCAGTCTCTTCTCTTTTTGCTCTTTGTTTCTGTGCCAGCAACACTGTGCTTGTTTCAGTTGCTTGGATACGCCACATATCCTTCTCTATGTGCTGCCTCTCATGTTCACAAGTTAACTCCTATTTGACCTTCGGTTCTCAGCTCAAGTTACTTCCTTAGGGAAGCATTTCTGAGCCTAAGTGCAGGTCGGGTTCCTTTTTTGAGGTCTCATAGAACGATGTTTCTTTCCTCAGAGCACTTAATGCAATTGTAATGAAAATACATGACGATTTAAACACGATCTACCTCTTCCACTAGACTTTGAGCTTCATGAGTCAGGGATTACGTCTTTTTAAATAGGCATGGTATTTCCAGTGCTTGGTACAGAGTTAGTATTCAATAAATATTTGTTGAAATAATATTTCATTTGTGTTTTATTTGCATTGATGCATTCAGGTAACATGAGTAAACAGGTCAAGCATATGAACATTTTAGAGATGGGTGAATAGGAGCATGTAATGGGAATGAAGAATTATGGAAATAGCTATGTCCATTTTAGCTCAGACTGGTAAGCTTGAGTGAAAGTCATAAGGATTTTTTTTTTTATAAATCTAGAACTTTTTTTTTTGAGTGGGTGAATCTTCAAAAGCTGATTTAAAAGATGGCAGCTGGTGAGGATTGGAAGTAAGGAGAGCAGAGGAAAGTTTTTAGGCCATCCGGTAAAAAAAGAAAAAAAAAATCCAGACCCAATTTCTGTTTTCTAGCCTCTCTAAAACAAAACCATCAGCCTCTATAGTCTTTGTATTTGAGAAAAGATGCTGCAGGAGATGAGGAGCCATGGGTCTGGGTGCTTTACAGAAGAAAATCAAAGGACAGATGAGGAATTTGATATCCCCTTATGGTCAGTTTCATCTAAAGTTTTAAAGAGAATTCAAGGTGGGGAGAAAGATCTCAACAGCTTGGGTGCCAAGGAAAAAATGAAGAGGCAAGGAATCCAACAAAGGGAAGGAAGGATGAAATTAGCCTGGGTAAATAGGCATCTAAACCAATGAAAAAGGGAAGGAGCAGGTGGAAGAGCATTGCCAAGAACAGAGAGGCAGCATTAGGCAGCTAGCTCTGGGGAACACAAAAGCTGGTGGAGCAGAAGATCTAGTCAACCCACTTCTTTGTGGGGGGATTGGGCACAGATGATGACATCTGCTGTGAACAGATGTTGGATACCAAAAGAACTGTGAGATGTTTGGTTGCAGTTCACTGGGACTGTACACATAGTTGTTATTATGTGATATTGTTACTTCACATATTATTATGTATTATTTTACTGTGGTGTGTAAGATGTAATCTTTACCAAATAATAGAATATAACATAATCTTTACATTATTTTCAGAGTAGAGATCATTTATATCTTTTAACTTTTTGATATTGTATGTATATGCATATTTTTAAATTAATTAATTTATTGAGACAGGGTCTCATTCTGTCACCCAGACTGGTATGCAGTGGTGCAATCGTAGTTCACCGCAACCTCAAACACCTGGCCTCAGGCGATCTTCCTCTCTCAGCCTCCTGAGTAGCTGAGACCACACCCAGCTAATTATTTTTATTTGTAGAGATGTGGGTCTCACTATGTTGTCAGGTCTAGTCTTGCATTCCTGGTCTCAACTCCAGCCTCAGCCTCCCAAGGTGCTGGGATTACAGGTTTGAGCCAACATGCCTGGCCTGAATATAAATGGGCTAAAAATTCCACATATCTCAAATCTTCTTTGGTATCAAGTAAGGCACTAATTATTATACAGATAGAAGTACACACACACACACACACACATCCATGCATATACATATATAAACATACATACCACTTTCTCTGGTATTTTCCCAGCCTGATGCTCAGTCCAGCTTGTGGGCTTATTGGGTTCCTCCTCATAATTGTTGGCTTCCTTCGAGATTAATTTTTGTAAAACCTCCGCTACTTCATCTTCCAGTGTATGTGCTTGGCTTTCTGTGATCTATCATAAAAAGGCAAAACATATATAACTGCTGTATTCCCAGCCTTGTTATTAAAAAATAATGTGGACTAAACTGTAGTCAAACATGTATTTTTTAAAGAGGTATCTTCTGAACCATCTTTCAGACAGCCCTCACTTATGCCTGCACCACATGCTGGCTGTTACAGGGATTGCTCAGCAGTCCTGGAAGAAGTATCTTCGGGCCCACCATGCAAGCTGTTAGTCCTATCTGTTGAAATCCACGGACCACATATTTTGAGAAACACCCTGAGCATTGCTCCTCCATAGCTTTGGGTCATAGTCAGATAACCTTTGACATCCTACTACATTAGCATCTTAATAAAGCCTGTCAGGGCCAGGGCAGGGCAGGGGAGCCAAGCTGAGGTGAATTCAAATTAGATCACCTGGAGTTTCAAAAATACACATCACATGCTTTTGCTCATGTTATTTCTTTTTTTGTCACACACATGTCTTTTACCTCTGCTGGTTATATCCTAACCATCCCTCTAAGCTTCCTTCGTACGCCTCTTCCTCTGAAGCCTTTCCTTACTGCCAGTTGGATATAAGCTATTCTCTGGCTTCTATGGTTTTTAAGCAGCTGGCATTTTGGGCGTGTGTCTACTTGCCTAGTTCTTCTGATGGATGATAAACTCCTAGAAAAAAAAGAACGGTGCTTTACTTGTCCTTAAAACCTACGAGTCCTAGTAGAAGGAAGACACATTATAAACACTTGGCTACTTGAGGCAAGTGACTTGTCGTCTTGGCATACTCTAAACTGCACTAGGAATTTGGTTTATTTCCATGTACATGACTTACAAGGCCAAGATTCAGTAGTTTAGAAACAATCTTGTCAAACACAGCTCTGTCATTTTCTTCATAAATCCTGGCAGCGATTTTATGGACAATGTCTTCGGCGGTTAAAGGAGTCCCGTCTAGTTGATGAAGACCATCTGGATCATCTAGACAGAACGACCACAACTTCACACCATAGTGATCATAGATCTATTTCATGCATCATATTATACTTATAATCTGTACTTCGCTTTTGTATACTCAGATATGTTTGAAATGTATTTATGGTGGTTCTTGGTCCACAGAAACCCTTGGTTCAAAATAAAATTGGTCTTCATGTTAAAAACTTAGTATGATAATGGACATTCTGAAACTTAGGTGACTATAAGGGGAAGGAAAAGCTAAAGGCAACAGAAAAGTCCTCTCCATTTATTGTTATCACCAATAATACAAACCATATTATACTTTTTACTAACATAGTATGCCATATTTATATAGTATGTCATATTATTCAATGTACCCTTCTATATATTGTATGATTTGATATTCCAGTTCCATACAGGGAATAGATAGTTTGGTAATATCCCCACATGTACTACCTTTGCAGGCAAATTCCTGGGGTAGGGCCAGGGACCTCTACCTCATACCCAGAATCAGACAATGTGTACTGAAGATTTTATGACTCATCTAAAATAAATATTTACTTCTAATTGAACTTGTATTAGAGTGTCTTTATGTAAAAAAAGCAGCTTAAGGTGACAAGACTCATCCTTAGAGAACAGGGAACTTACTTTATTTTATGTGCCTGGAATTTAAACTTTTAAAATGTGGCAACGGATCTGCACAAAGCAATATGTAAATCTTTGCAGAGAAGCATGCTAATATGTTCCCTTGGCTTTCCTAGGAATACATTTGGCAATACAACTTCAGACTAAAGTAAGGGCCCATCCTGAGGGAAAGGGCTAGTGGCAATGAAGCATTGTAGCACATCCATGGAGATCTCCCAGGAATCAATTATTAGTCATCTCCAATCTATACTACATTGAATGGATCAAATTTACAATGCACTTAATTCTCCCTGTTTCCTCTGGAAAGATTGGAAAGATCAGAATTTTAGCCCCAGTGATATCTCTGGTTAGCTATATTCTTGGATCACTGTAAACGAGTCTAACAAGGTATCTATTTCATGGGGTTGTTGTGCCATTAAAAGTAATGGCAAAAACCGCGATTACTTTTGCACCAACCTAACATATGAAAGCTAATGTATTATTACTATTATGCACAGTGGATTTGTATTTTGAAATAAAGGAACGGCAATTATCTTCTAGAGAAAATGGCAATTGAATCTCTGGCCAGATTCTGCCCAGATAATCCTCATCATATTCACTCAAAGAAAGAAGAGCCTAATATTTCTATTCTGATTCTGCCCTTTTCTTCCATGGGTTTTGGGGATTTGGACAGGGAATTTATCCCGTGCTTTTCTTTCAGACTCTATGAAAATAGAGGTATATGCAGCCTCAGGCAGAATATCTTCTTCTTGTTTGGAAAGAAGCTTAGGAAAATGAGTGGGGGTAATTATACGTGGAGGACTGGAAGTTCTCTGTCAGTACAAAATTGCTGAGCTGTTGGCCAGCCCATGAACCATGAGCCCTTTGAGCTGAGTACCAGAGAGACAAAAAAGCAGAAAAGCCCCTAAGAAAAACAAACAAACAAACAACAAACGTAAAATCAGTTCTCGTCCTGGCTGGCTGAAAATTTGGTTCTTCATCTATTTTTCAGGAGCAGAGACTCACTATTATGTGTCTGATTTTTCCATTTGTGGGTTGCAAGTCAGGCTCTTGAGAATACATAGAGCTGAAACTGCCCCAGTCTATGCAGAGGTGGAAGAATTTATTTCCCTTCCCACTTATCTATCCCTCAGGATCCGTAAAAGGAGGAATAGTTGTTGCCTCCTAGACCTGGAAAATAACTGAGATGACTGTTTTTCAGTCCATTTACTTCACAACAGGGAGGATGTTAGTAACCCACTGAAGAGCCTTTGCTCTGCTGCACTGCTGTACTGTCTTGAGCCAGGAACTTAGGTCCCCCCTAGCAGTGCTTTGCTGGATGGGGTAAACAGTGGAACGTGTGACCATTGCTCCTCACCTTTCCCTGATTTCCTTCACTATTCTAAAATGGATAGTATGACTCAGAATGGCTTCCCTCCTGCTCATGAAGGGGTATTTCACCCTCCATGTATAGACTCCCAGAGGGGAGCCAAACATGGGTTTAACACATAACTTTTGTTAAGTAGCCACAACATTCTAAGTGAATGTCAAAGGGTCATGTCACAAGTCATTATCTGCCCAGTTATGTTTTGAATCCCTAGCATCTAATATAGCACTTGACATTCATTTGTTCAATATATTTTAAAGTCTTACTATGTGCCAGACACTGGAAATAGAGTGACGTAAAGGAAATAGAGTGATGTAAAGTTAGGCATGCTCCCTGACTACACAGGGTTTATTGTCTAGCTCATAGTCCAATACATAGCAATTGCTCAATAGGTATTTGAATGCACGCAGGAGCCCAAAAGCACTAGTTTATAAGAGAAATTTGGAAAGATCCTAACTTGTGCATACTATAGAAAACACTGAAAAGGAGAATTGATGGATCCTATAGTACAAGCCTGTTTGGGAGCTTCCTAAAGGCGAGAGTAGGTCTGGGAACACATCTGGCAGAAGTTAGCTTCCTTTACCTTCCCCTCTGGGATGAAGTCTACATGCATCTGAGGTTCTATTCAACTTAGTGGCCAAAAACCCTCTGGTTTCAGGATTTCCAGAGCACAAGGGGAGACCAGAAGCTTACTCACAAATCATTTTCTCCAAGAACCTTGGCCTGTCTTCTCTGTGATCTCAAGTGGAGTTAATACCTCCTACGGTAAACCTGAAGTCATTAGGACTAGCACTTGGTAGTTCCAAACATACTTGGGACGGTAATAAAATGTTGAACAGTTAAAAAATTAGTTGCTCAAGTTAGCAGCCAGATCAAAAACAGATCTATGTCTCTGCCTGCAGATACAACCAGTTTGACCAATTCAGCCAACTCAATATTAGGCTATTTTATTAAATCAAATGATCACTTCAGTTAAAGTGGTTGAATCTGTTTTGTATGCAGTTATAATCAGTGTCTATTTGTAGTCCCAATATTTTAGGTAAAAAAGTCAAATTCAAGATTTTAAAAAGTAAATTTCCCTGAGTAGCATGGCATATGATATATGTCAAAATATAAACCCATTGCCTCCATCCCACTTCATAGGTACACATGACACTTTGGAACACTCCTAGGTTATTATGTCCTATGAAAGTCCAATTTAATAGTCAGTTGTTTTCTGGCAGAGATAATCAACATAAATCTCCTGTAGCCATGGAACAGAATAACGACAGGGAAGAAAACCTGTACTTACTCCTAAGCACTGGTTCTCAAAATGAAAAACACACTTTCCTCCTTAATGCCTAGGTATGGCAGTTCATTTATTCCCTCATATATTATTTCATTTGTTCATTCATTCATTCATAAATTTATTCAATGAATTCATGGGCTTCCAGGCACTGGGGTTACAATGTCTCTATTCTTATGAAGTTTTCAGTTTAGTTTTGGAGAAAGGCATTAATCATAAATAATCACATGTATGAAGGTAAAATTACAAACTGCCTGAAGTGCCATGAAGGGCAAGAACAAGGTTTCTATCAGATTATGTGTGCTGGATGAACCTAGAAATGTAGTCAGGAAGCAGTCCATGCAGGACTGTGCAAGCTTCATTAAGGACTTTGGTTTTCCTGTTTTGTTTGTTTGAGATGGAGTCTGGCTCTGTCGCCCAGGCTGGAGTGCAGTGGCGTGGTCTTGGCTCACTGCAGCCCTTGTCTCCTGGGTTCAAGTGATTCTCCTGCCTCAGCCTCCCGAGTAGCTGGGACTACAGGCACCCACCACCACTCCTGGCTAATTTTTGTATTTTTAGTAGAGACGGGGTTTCACCATGTTGGCCAGGTTGGTCTCGAACTCCTGACTTCGGGTCAGAAAACTACCACATTGGCTGAGAAATGAAGAATGAGTTGGGGAGAGGCGGAGTGGTTGCTGGGAGAACTGTAGATTTTGCTATGGTTTACATGAGACATAACTGGAGCTTGGACAAGGATTGGAGTTTGGACAAGGATTGGAGTTTGGACAAGTACAGAGAAAAACAATTGAGAGATACATAGACATAAAATTAGTAAGTTTTGGCAGATTAGAATTTGAGAGGTGAGGGAAAAGATAAATAGTTTGATCCTAGATTTCTGTCTTTAAAAAACTGGATGGATAGTAGTGCCTCTCCTAAAGAAACAGTACTCTAAGAGGTCTAGGTTGTGAGGTGGACAAAGACTATGAGTTTAATCATGGGCATGCTAAATTTGAGGTGCTTCTGAGACTGCCAAGGGAAAATGTCAAATAGGTAAACAGATAAATAGGTCTATAGCTAAGAAAAGTCTGGCCTAGTGATATGGGATGTTAGGATATAGATGTAATTGAAGCCATGTAAAGGTTAGGATGACCTAAGGAGAAAGGATATGGCTAGGAGGAAACACCGAAAAGGAAATAGTGGATATTTCACCTTTTTTGTGCAGGGTGGGAGGGTACTTTATTGATCTAATTATTTGAAAATTATGATACTTTGTGTGTATTAATTGTTAAAATAAATCTGAATGTTCAAATGAATTTAATACCATAAAATATAAATACTAGATTAAAAAATGTTTTCAGAGCATCACTAAAGGAATTTTTAAAGGGAAAATAAAATTCGGCATTCTGTGGAGCTGGGGCTCTACACGTTATCCGTAAATATATGCTTTATCTCAATTTTGGACTTGACTAATAAAGGATTATGAATGTTTAAAAGATATTTTTAAAATATTGGACTTTCTCTTAACCCATTATAGGAAACTCCACGTTAACAAAAAGTTCTTTTTTCTCATTTACCTTGAAATTTATGATCCAATCCACTCTTAGTAGAATCATAATCATCTATCAGTTTTCGATTCTTAGTTGAATCAACATCTTCCACATTCAACTTATTATCAAGTGGGGAGCTTCTTATAGATTGTCTTTCTTTCTCAATTTTTTCCTTTTCTGTTATTGCCTTTAGCAGGTTCAAGTTATCAACAAAAGAATAGTTGCTCTGACCTGGCTTGTTTTCTGGAAGAATATCCCCAAACCCAACACAGCCATTTTAGTTCAGATTCTCATAGCCTGCATTATTTAAATTAACATCAATATGATTTCTTTTTACCTGGAGGATATGTTTTTTTAATCTTGTCTTCTTCTGCTTCAGCAATCTGTGAAGCAAACATGAGATAGACCTGGTTTAAAATCATTGCTCCACTATTTACCAACTATGAGAGCCAAATGATTTAATCTCCATGGGATTTAATTTTCTTGTTTGTAAAATGTGGATAATTCCTATTTCAGAGCACTGTTACAATAATTAAATGAGATAAAATTAAGGGCATATGCTCAATAAGTGTTAATTTCTTTCTTCTATAATACTGGTGAAAGAGAAATCTCTGGTAAATTAGGCAGTCTTACAACAGAGTGGATGTGATGCTGAGCTTACTGGGTTATTATATAGTTACTCTATGTGTTCATTATACAGAACTCAATGTAAATAACTGCTAGGTCATAGAATTTACCAAAACTAGATTTCCCATCCTAATTTCTGTCAATTAACTATTAAGTTCCTGATGTTCGTAAATTCAAAATGACCAAAATGTCACAGCATAATTACATTAAATAATAATAACAAAATCAAAATGAAATAGCATTCATAATGTTACTTTTGACCTACCTGTTCATTCAAAGGTCTTTCTGCACTTAATTCTCTATTATGTAGAGATTTGTCTAGAATAAACACACGTGAATATAAATTTAATTGTGCGTTGAAGGACAAAATATGCCTCTTATTAAATAAAATTTTTATAAAAAGGAAAATATTAGGCGAAATAATTTTGGATGACTATGAAACAAATACATATTAACAAAGATTATCAAGATTATACAATAATAGTAATTATCAATATTGCCTTGTTTATTATCTTGGTGTATTTCCTGAGCTGACAGAATCACACTTTTTTTTTTTTTTGACCAGAAATTTAACATATAGTTCTAACACTAGGGTTACCAGCTATTCTCAACTACAGAGAGCATAATTTGGGTTGATATTATTGGCACACTAAAAGCTCTTTCATCATATACTGCATATGTAATGAATAGACTATCTGAGAAAGGTTGTAAGGCAACTAGAAAACAATCCAAGCCACTTTAGGTGAAAAAGATTCCCTTCCCTTTTCAAAATAAGATCTTTAAAAACAACCCATATTATTGCTCTATCATTTTTAAAGTGAAGAAAAAAAATCTGTCTTCTGTCTCTAAATTCGAACTGATTTCTCTGTCCGTATTCATGGATATAATTTGATCAGAAAACGAGGCAGGGTGATTTACAGCTCACGTATTATTGCCAAACGTTACCTTTTCGTGGCGAAATAAAAGGAAAGTAGGAAGAAGAAAAGTGTTCACATACCTTGGCTGCCTCCAGGTTTGGGGAAAGCTTGAATCGGGAGCACTAACACCAGAATCCAAGTGCCGGTCCCGAGGAACCCCATTCTTCCACGCTCGGCTTGGGTCACAGCCCGGCGCTGGGCTCCTGGAGCTGTAGCTTTTGTTATGAATGAAAAGGAGGAGTAAAAACAGGAAGAGCCAGGAGGGCGGGTGTGGGGCGGGAGAGGGGCCGGGACTGGGCGGCCGCGGGATCTCTGACACGCGAGGGTCAAGGGATTAGCAGGGTTGGGGCGCGCGGGAGTCACGTCTCCCGGTAGAGGGGAGCGCTGTCCGCCCTGTGGGTGCTGAAGTTCCTGTGACGCGGAGACTGCCGCGCCAGGGCGTAGCTTTACTCTCGCTCCCTCCTGGAGAGGAAGTGAGGAAGGAAGCGCATGCTCCATGCACGCCAGAGGCGGGAGGGGATGGCGTCAGTGACTCCAACGGTACTCCAGTCCCCCGGGAATGGAACAAAGGAGGGGCGGCCGGCCAGCTGGTGTATTTTCTGTGCTGCAGTCCTAGGGTGCTCCTGGGCTCAGAGTCAGCTGGCTTGTCCTAAGCGTGACAGAATTGTCCCAACCTCCCAAGTAAATGTTACCTCAGGGGCCAAATGCTTTCTCTGCCTGTGCACCTGTCAAGGAGATTTAGATAACCTTGTGCGAGGAGTTCTGCTTTGGGATTCTTCTTTTGGGATATCTGCTCCAGAATCCCTTCCTTCCATTCACCTCCTGTACCCAAAAGGTAGATATAATTATAGTCTCTTTAGAAAAGCCCTGCCTTTTGTGGTCTGTGTTGACATATCAAGCATCCCTCAGCTCTACCGAGGCTTTTGAATTGGGAAATTCAAGAAACAGTCTTCCAAACAGTCAGATTGCTGCAACACACTCTCACTCTCTGATGCTGAAACACAACAGCAAAAACAAATCATTGCCTATTCCCCTAAGAGTGAGTGTCTCCATCAGTCCTGAGTAGATGAGCAGTAATGGCAAATTCTTCTTTCCCCACCAAGTGGAACCTCCCCCATTTTACACACACACCACAAAACTAAATTAGAAAAAAAGAAGATGTATTTCTGTAAAATCTTGCCCAGAATTTAATTATGCCCAAAGACCTGGCTGTTCCAGGGGTCCTTCAAGAGAGGGGATAGTCATGAAAAGCATTTTTCATCTTTACTAAGTCAGGGAGGTGCTTCCTACGTTCTGAGAATATTCCCAGAAGCCTAAGGTTTTTGCATATAAGGAACCATCAAAAGACTTTAAATGATGAAAACAAGCAACATTAATGTGAGCAGGGTGCTGAGTAAGCTCTTTAGTCTCTGATTTTTAAACAGAACTTGGACCTTTTCCTCTGGACTGCGGCATGCTGGGAACCAGTCTGAATAATGACCAAAGAGAAGGATTCAGCACAATCAGGCCTTTGATTTCTGCACCCTCCTTTTCAAGGAGGAAGTTATTCAAGTACCTAAAAACAAACAAACAACCAAGCTGACAAACAAATCTCCCTCGCTCTGGAGGTTTTTGAGTTTGGAAGTCACTCAAATACTTCCTTTGAGGATCTAAAGAGTACTTCTAAATCTAACAGCTCCTTCAAAACAAAAAACTCTTTATTGGCCGTGATAACATAGCATTATTATCCCAGTATACTGCATTAAAAAATTAAGTCATATTTTAAAATATCAGCTGAATGAAGTGTACATTTCCTTAGTTTCCTTTTCTTTACGAGGGAAATGACAGGCACTGTTATTATGAAGATAAAATGGGTACATGTTTTGAACTAGTCATTTTGATACCAAGAATATTTTGATACAGCCTAAGAGAATAAGTCATGAAATGTTTTCAGCTTTTACGAAACATTACCCAATGTTATCTGAAACAGCCATTCACTGATCCTGAGACTCACTGACCTAATCCCTCAGCTTCACTTTGTCCTTTGTCCCACTCCTGACTCACTTGTCTCCTCAATACATGTTTGCAATTGGGAGAGACTCAGGATGGAATGAAGGTCAGGGATGCCTGTTGAGCACATTGCATTGCTTGCCCAAAAGAAAAAGGGTATTTTGTCTCTCTCTGCCATTTGGACTTAAAGTGATTATGTTAAATGGACACTAAATCTAGGATCATGTTATGTTTCTGATCAAATGAGTGGTGGAGCACAGAGTAAACCATAGGCATGAATTAGTTTACATTATTCAGCCTTATGGATGATCCCACTGGACTTAGTATAGGTCTGTGAATGGAGTAATCCTAAATTGTATTTATTCATCCATTCACTTAACAGGTGTTTATTGAGCATCTGAAATGTACCGGGTATTGAGATAATTGCTGGGTGTACAAAGACAAGACACTAGTCACTGCTAGTCCTATAGCCTAGTAGAGAGAAAAGATTGTGACTATAACAACAACTATTTGGTGAACAGGTTTCACATGCAACACACTATTCTTATTCAAATATAAGTGAATGAATAAGTACAAGAGAGTGTTATGTGTCCTTTTTGTATGTGCAAAGTTCAAGTAGCGTCTGTCCAAATAATGGAATGAATGGTCAGGAAAGATTTCAAAGATAAGACAGCCCCTTTATTAATAATGAAAAGATTAAAATATTTGATTCTTATGTGTGAGAACACTATAAACATGGAATAATATGAAAATATATGTTGAAATTACAAGACAAATAACATTGACACAGATCAGATAACTATTAAATCGACAATGTACAATGCACAGTGAGTTTGTCAGTGCTGCTTGTTCAGTTTGTCAACACAAATGGAACAATTGTGGTGTGCTCATTCACTAGTGGAGAATATTATTTTTAAGCTGAATCTTGAAGATAGAGACATTTGTAGGATGCTTTCATTTATTACAGAAAAAATATATTATTATTGTATTTTTATAGAAAATTTCAAGCATAAAAGTAGAGGAAATATTGAAATAAGCATGCATGTATCCACTACCCAACCTCAATTATCATTAACTCATGACCATTCTTTTTATTCTATATTCCCATCCACTTCATACCCCTAATGAGTTATTTACCCATTAAAAACCCCAGACTTCATCATGAGGTTAAGAGATCGAGACCATCCTGGCCAACATGGTGAAACCCCATCTCTACTACAAATGCAAAAATTAGCTGGGCGTGGTGGCATGCGCCTGTAGTCCCAGCTACTTTGGAAGCTGAGGCAGGAGAACCACTTGAACCCAGGAGGTGGAGGTTGCAATGAGCCAAGATCGTACCACTGCACTCCAGCCTGGCAACAAAGAGAGACTCTATCAAGAAAACAAACACACAAACAACAAAAAAAACCCCAGATTTCATATCATTTCATCCATAAGTATGTCAAAGTATGTCAGTATATTTATGTAAAAGATAAGGATTATTTTTTCTAATGTTACTGCAATGCTTTTAACATACCTCCTCCTCATTATAATAATACCATAGTACCATCAAATATCCAGTCAGATTCAAATTTCCCCCACTTGCCTCATACTGTAAGTATTTTGACAGTTGGTGTACTTGGACCAGGATCCAAATGTCGTGCATTGCATTTGGTTGACACGTGAGAGACACATATGAGTAAGAATGGGAAGGCAGATGTTGCAAGGTTTTGTTTGTCTTCCTGGATGAGATCATTGCTTCCTCAGGATACCATGCACACTCCCAGTTGGGCATATATCCCATTATGCTGCTTTGTGTAGATGCTTTCTTTCTCCTTATTTCCAAAATAATAAATACATATGGAAGGAAAAACTTCTGAAAATACAGATAAGGAAAAAGGGGAAATATCTGACAGTGATAACCAATGCAAACTTTAGGGGTATGTCCTGTTGTTGCACATTTTTTCTAAGAAAACACTTTACACATATATTTATAAAATTATCTTTCACTGTAATTACATGCTTACATATCTGGCTTTCTACCACACTAGACTGTGAATTTTTCAAGGAAAGGATCTTGTTTCACTCATCTTTGATTTCTCAGCCCTTCTTACGGTGTCTAGAAATCCATCTGCTTAAATAAATGAAGGGATGGGAGGTTTCCTGTTTATCTTTGGTCTTCAAATGCTGAGGCTACGATGGCTATCCCATATTGGAGGATCTTGACACTGTCAGGACAATTCTTCACTCAGCACTTTCATTCCAAAGGCGTAGTCTCACAGAAGAGATGTTCATGAAAGGGCTAAGAATAGAGAGCCTGAGCTGGCAAGGCCCTCGCAGTTACAGAGTTATAGGAATGGATCTGTCGCTGTGAAAGAGACCGACACAGGATGCCAGCACTAGAGGTGGCTGCTGATATAGACGAAAGGAGAAATAAATGTGAAAAATTCACCATCAGAGGAAAGTTGAAATAACAAAGAATAATGGAAATGAGCAAATAACAAGACTTAAGGAAAGTGAAGGCATGGAAATGAAAAGAAAAGGGCACATGTATAAGGAAAGTGGGCCCAAATGACAAGATCATATAGGCCACCTACAGAGTGAAAAGTGCCAGAAATGAATCTGAGAGTGGCTAGGAGGAGAACGTAGTAAACTTTTCTTGTTCTCTTATCTTGCTTGTACCATAGTTGAACCAGATTGGGTCAGTCACCTACCCTGGGGGCCATAGGAGGAAGATGCAAGAACTATGATTGAGGGTTCACTCCAAAACCACAAGGGTAGAATGGCTTCCCAGAAGGAATCAGGGTGAGGCTATAAAGTAAACAAAAGACAACAGATGCTCACGGCACCATTAAATACAGTATTTAAAATGAATTAGCATTATTGAGTGAAAATATCAGGTTGCCTATCAGCAATGTGATTCCTATTATAAAAAGTGTGTGTGGCTGGGCACAGTGGCTCAGGCCTGCAATCCCAACACTTAAGGAGGCTGAGGCAGGAGAATCTGTTGAGTTCAGGAGTTTGAGACTGGCCTGGGCAACATAGGGAGATCCCCATCTCTCCCACCCCCACAAAATAAATAAATAAATAGATAAATAAATAAGCTGGGCATGGTGGTGCATGCCAGTAGTCCCAGCTACTTGGGAGGCTGAGGTGAGAGGGTCGCTTGACCCCCGAGGCTGTAGTGAGCCATTATTGCAACACTGCACTCCAGCCTGGTTGATGGAGTGAGTCCCTGCCTCAAAAACAAAAAAACAGCAAAAAAGTTTGTGTGTGTGTGTGTGTGTGTGTGTGCACATGCTCATACCTAGAAATTTATCTGGAAGTCTATTTCCCATAATATTTACAACGGTTACCTGGTTAGGATTTTTCTTTGTTCATTACGCAATTCTGAGCTCCTTATATTTTCAACATGAGTATGTATTATGCTGTTTTATAATCAGAAAAGAACAATAAAACAACATAGTCTATGTACGTAATTTTATATACTGCAATGTTTCATATTCCATTATGTTTCAGACAATTGTAATCAACTGTTTTCATTTGGGACGTGAGAACACATTGTGATAAGGTCAGTGGAAGGGAAATTAAAATTTGGTGGGAGGGTTTTTTTGTCTTCTCTGACACTCTGCTACTACTTGAGTGCCATTCTAACAGTGTTTCACAGTGTACTGTCATTACTTACATGTCCTTTTCATCGTAACCTCCTAGAGGGGAGGGACTTGTCAGTACTCATCTATTTACCTCAGTGCCTAGCATATGTAGTAAAGAGGTCATAAATGTTTGTTGAATGGAATCTTATCATCTTATGAATCTATCTACAGCAGTTCTCTTCCATGAGACTTGGGACCTTTTTTCCAAGTGTATTCCATGAGTGTATTTCAAATGGCCAAACTGCACAAATTCCTCATTAGCCCTGCCCATTCCCTCATTTTTCAGGGACAATGCCGCCAGGTAGACATGGGCATGCTTGAGGTGGGCTAAGACTTCCCGAATGCTCCTCAGGTTAGCACCCACCCTCTGCCCTGTGAGGCTCTGGATCTGGGATTTGTGGCACTAGGAATTTGGAATAGGAAACTATTCTAGTTCTTCCCCCCGTTCAGTGATGCAGATATGGGGGTTAGCAGGGAGGGAGATAAAAAGTACAAAGTGGCGTTTCTTTCTATAGGGTTCAGCCTTGGGGAATCTGCTAAAATACAGAGGGGATGTGCTCCCTTTTGAATCTTCACAAGGTACTAGTCATCCAACGTGTGTTCAGCTTGCATGAAGTTAAGGCCATTCTTGACCGCCTTCATGAGTGTGGTGGTCACGCTGGCCCTGAGTGAGCTGCTTCAAACTCTTAGAAGTGTTGGTCAAGATCATCTGGATTTCTGAGGAGGAGAGAGTAAGCATCAGAAGCTTGGCCTCTGGCTGCTGGAAGGCACCTTTCTCTGGGTTGCGCAGAGGTGACAGAGCAGTAGGTGCACCAGAGTCATCCTTCCTGGGCCTCTGAGGTCAGGTAGAGGACAAGGTGGAGATGGGCACCCACCCTGACTCACCCCTGTCCTGGAGGTCATGCAGATGCTGATTAGTAGCACAGGAATGTGGCACGGCTAAAGGAGTTAGAGACTTTGCTCACAGTAAGGGGCTCCATGAAATCACTGCTCTCTGGGCCTACTGTGACTATTACAGGGTGGCAGGAATTGGGATTCCTCTGTCATTAGGTGTGGTGGGCTTGGAGCATGAGTTGTTTCTGCTCCATGGTTATAATGAGTGAAGATGATGAACAAGTGCCAAGAATCATGTCTTAAAGGAAGGCATGATTGGAGTTGTGACCGACAGCATAAACTGGGTCGCCAAGGCAAGAGATCCAAAAGCAAGAACCAGAGCTTACTGCTTAAAGGGGCAGGAAAACTCAGTGAATTGATGAACCAGAGTACTAGAAAGAAGGCTGGTCTGGAAGAATTTTTGACTTGGTGTTTAGACACCTACAGTGGCTTTTTATGCAGGTCATTTTCTGCTTTGCCTGGTTGTGCCAGATCCATTAAAGGAACTGAAATGGACTGGCTTGGGATATGTAGAAATGGGTACAGTCTAAGCGTCACCCCAGCACTCACGGCAGAACTTAGCTCTCCATTTCTCTTCTTTATGAATGCAGTGAGAGGGCTCCACAGGGCAGAAGGATTCCCATTTTAAGTTCTGGGTTTTTTTTTTAATGTTATAAAAAGTATTTGTTTGTTTGTTTGCTTTTTTGAGACTGGGTCTCACTCCATCACCCAGGCTGGAGTACAGTGGCATGATCTTGGCTCACTTGAGTCTCAACTTCCTGGGCTCAAGCGATCCTCCTGCCTCAGCCTCCTAAGTAGCTGGGACTACAGGCGTGCACCACCAAACTTGGCTTATTTTTTTTTGTAGAGATGGAGTTTTGTCATGTTGTTCGGGCTCGTCTCAAACTCCTGGGCTCAAGCAATCCACTTGCCTCAGCCTCCCAAAGTGCTGGGACTACAGGTGTGAGCCACCACACCTGGCCCCTTTTTAAGTTCTTATCTATAGATTCTAAGAGAGTCTAAGTTTCTAAATTTCAGATTCCATGAAGTAGTAGTTCCTCTACATCAGTATCTGGGGCCTGGATATGATAACTCAAAGAGAATTTCTCCCTAGAGGTCAACCCAATCATAGACAGTGGGAAGCAGCTTCTATCTAGTTGTACCAGATCCTGTTTGATAAAAAACGATACCAAGGGACTGAGGAATCAATGTCCAGATGCAGGCAGTCTCCAGTGGACCAAGGTGACAGTTCTTGTTCCTTGCCTTGGCTCCATGTTAGATTCCCTGGAGGGAGCTTCTAAAGTCTTCCCGAAGAAAAACAATGACCTAGAGACTGATGAAACTCTGGCCCGGTAGCACTAGAGCATTGTCCAAAGCTGGGCTCTCAAGTGAGTGATAATGGTGGCTTAGGAGCCCCTCTTATGTGTGGCATGAGGGCTTCCGTGCGCCATGTGGGTTTAATCCACTTACCTGACTCATGGTTCTGGAAGATTAAAAATATCTGGAAATCTTGCCAAGAAAGTTGAAGCAGCTCTGAGAAAAAACCAAGTCCTTAAATGGTGTGTATTTCTCTACACTTTTTGGTTCCCTGCTTTAACCCTGATTTCATCTTTTCTTGCTGTCTCCCTGCTTTCTTTAATCCAGCCATGTTAGGTTCCTTGCTTTTGCTCACACACAGCAGGCCTGCTTCTTCTACCTCAGAATCTTTGCAGTTGCTGTTTTCTCTTCCTGGAATGCTCTTCTCCTAGATATTTCCATGACTCAGTCCCCTATATACATCATCTTTCTGCTCAAAAGTCAGGTTCTTAGGAAGTCCTACTGTCTCAAGTTGGATTTCCTGGAAAGCCAACTCTGAAGTGGAAATTAGTATGCAGGATGTTTGTTAGGGAGTGCTCTTGAACCAACTCCTATGGAAGAGAAGGAATGGGAAGGAAGTAGGATTTGGCAGAGGGACAAATTGAGCTGCAATGCAGTCTCGATAGAAGAACTTGCCAAACCTACAAGGAATTCTAAAGATGAGAGGACTCTTCAGAGCTGTCCTGAGCTGGGGTGGGAGGGCTCAGCTTTTATATTTCTGTGTAGATCAGTCACTGGGTGTGAGCCTTTCCAGCATGACCTTGGATGAAGAGGTTCTTTTCAGCAGCTGGAGGAATAAGTCTTTGTGTCCTGAAGGCGGATCTGAGGAGTATATCTCAATGCTCACCACACATACTCTGGCCCCCTATTTAAAATTGTAACCCCTTCCCCTGCAATCCCCCTTCCTATCTGTTGCTTGCTATTTCTCCATTGCACTTATCACCATCCAGTGTATTGCACCTTCACTTATTGATTTTATTTGTTATCTCTCCCCCACATCTAGAATGTGAGATTTATGTGGACTGGGATTTTTGTCTGTATACTATTTTTCATTGCTGTATTCCTAGCATCTGACTTATAGTAAGTGCTCAATAGATATTGATGCCTGGAATTTGCTTTAAAATACCCAAGAAAAAATATACGGTAGATAAATAGATAAAGAGAAAAAATAAGAGTGGCTTTTAGTTGATAATTATTGTTTCTTGGCAATGAATACACAGGGGTTCAATATACCATCCTCTCAAAATTTTCCACAATAAAAAGCTTTGTACAAACGGTTTATTTTAAATTCACTCCTCACTGAGGGAGGGACTAGTAAGACAGACTATTTTTCTTTCCTCTTCCTTCTCTCAGTGGTATTCGGAAAATACAATTTAACATCTTCCTCAGTGGAGCAGAAAATCAATAGCGTTGCTCTGGTGCTCTAAAGCCCATCCTCCAGCCAGTCGTCCTCTGGTGACCCAAAGTGACTTAGCTGCCAACTCCTCTGCAAGATTAGTAGTGCAATTAACAATCCTTGAAGAATTAGGCCAGCATTTCTTGTCAGACACTACATAGGTATACTTCAGATGAATGTATTCTGAGAAACTAAGAGTGACTAGTGATTCCTCCCCGCCCCACCTCCCGCCCCACTTTCAATAAGGCATGAAACAGTGACCAGGAGGAGCCTGTGTGAAAGTCCTCAGCTCTTCCCAAAAGAGAGGGTGGGTTGTTGACTCATGGGGGGTGGTGTGGGGGCAGGGAAGAGAAACCAGCAATTCCTTTTTCTCTGCTGCTCCTGTGGCCTGTCTGACCTTCTTTCTTCCCACTCTCCTTAGCTCCCTGAGCTCCAGGCACACTGGCCTCTGCTGCTGCTCACATGGCCAGACACACCCTTACGTTGGAGCCTTGACTGTGACCCCCTTGTCTACATGGTTTATTTCCTCACCTTCCCCAAGCCTTAGCTCAAATGTCACTTTCTCGGTGATGGGCTATTTAAAATTGCACCCTCTTTCGCCACTCCTGTACTCCCAACCCCGTGACCTTGTTCTACTTTTTCATTGTTCCTTGCCACTTGTCTCTTTCAAGCATGCTATATAATTTATTTATCCATCTATTTATTAGTATATAATTTATTTAATCATATAATGTATTGATCCATCTATTCTGAGTGCCTATAGCAGTGCCTGGCATGTAAATAGTCATGGAAAAAGTTGAAAGAATAAATGGAGTTGAGTCCTGTGTTTCTCAGTATCTGCACATTCAAGATTTCTTTCAAGTCAGTCCTGGTTTTAATTACATTACTATCAGACTCCCTCTGCTTCCCTTCCTCTTTCCCTATACCTCCATCCCTGCAGTTCATACTTTAAAGCAACCAGGGCGATCTTTAAAAAATGAGTCTGATCAAAGATCAGTGTGGAGTTTAGGCAAAGCAACATGGGAAGTTTTATCCCCCTATGCCCAGTCACAGCAGGGAGCCATTACCACCCAAAGCCTGGGGCTGGTGTGAGAACTGACAGGACCTGCAGCCTTCAGTAGAGGATGCAGCCAGCAGGAGACAACCCATCAAAAAGGCAGCCAAGGAAATAAATCTCCTGACTCCACTCTCCTCCCTTCCTCTCATCTCCTACAAGTGCCCCCCAGTGACTGAACTCAACCAGAAACTAGAGGACATGGGTGCCATTGAGGCAATCCTTAGAAGTCAGCCTTCTTGGGCACAGGGCAAGGTGGACAGTGGAAGTTAGGAGAGGGAGAACATGGAAGATACCCACTTTTTCTCTTCTATCATGTTGCTCCAGTCCCAAGGCCGCCCTTCATATCACTACCAAAATATGACAAGCTTTGTCCCAACTCAGGACTTTCGCACCTGCTCTTCTTTCTGCTTGTAGCTTGCCTTTACAAAGTTAGCTCCTTCTCATCCTGTCCCTTCTCAATTATCTTCTGTTACATCATCCTATTTCTTTCTTTCTTGGTATTTATGACAACGTTTAATAAATTTGCTTCATGGTCCATCTCCTCCTCTAGACTATGCAAGCTCTTTGAGGCCAGGAACCTTGTCTATCTCATATTCCAACACGTGGAACAGAGTCTGGCATGGAGTAGGTGCTCAATAAACATTTTTTGAGTGAATGAACACATAAATGAATAAGCAAGAAAGTTTTAAAAGAAAATGAAGGTGAGCTGGCTGGCCAGATATTAAATTATAAAGCTACAGTAACTAAAACAATTTGGCCCCAGCACAGGGATAGAAAAAAATAGTCCAGAAATAGAACCACTGTCATAGCTTTCTAACTAGTTTCCCTGCAATATGGTGGTTTAGTACACGATACAAGTGGCATTTAAAATCAGTCTGTTTTGTGCTGCTATAACAGAATATCTGAGACTGGATAAGTTAGAAACAATAGGAGTTTATTTGCCTCATGGTTCTGGAGCTGGGAAGTCCAAGATCAAGGGGTCACATCTGGTGAGGGCCTTCTTGTTGCGTCATAACATGGTGGAAGGCGTCACATGCAAGAGAGTGTGCAAGAGAGCTGAACTCATTTTTACAACAAACCCACTCCCACGATAAGGACATTAGTCCATTAATCCCATTAATCCCAGGGTTAGGCTCTGTCCTCATGACATAATCACTACTTAAAGGTCCTACTTCACAACACTGTTGCACTAGTGATGAAGTTTTCAACACATGAACATTGGAGGGCACATTTAAATGATGTTTGTATGATTAGCTAACAATTTTTTATTAAAATGTTTGGGAGGCCAAGGTGGGTGGATTGCTTGAGCCCAGGATTTTGACACCAGCCTGGACAACACAGTGAAACCCCATCTCTACAAAAAATACAAACATTAGCCAGATGTGGTGGCATGCATCTGTAATCTCAGCTACTTGGGAGGCTGAGGTGACGGGATCACCTGAGCCTATAGGGAGATCAAGGTTGCAGTGAGCCATGATTGTGTCACTGCATTCCAGCCTGGGCAGCAGAGTGAGACCCTGTCTAAAAGAAAACAAAAAAGGAAAAGAAAAATGAATGTATTCCTCACACCTTCATTGAAATAAATTGTATACAGATCAAACATGTAAAGTGAAAACATGAAAAAAAACGTGTGAATACTTTTACAGTCTTTTTGTTTGTGTGTTTTTTGAGACAGGGTCTCACCCTGTTGCCCAGGCTGGAGTTGAGTGACACAATTATGGCTCACTGTAGCCTTGATGTCTCAGGCTCAAGCAATCCTCCCACCTTAGCCTCTTGAGTAGCTGGGACTACAGATATGAGCCAACATGCCCAGCTAATTTTTTAATTTTTTGCAGAGACAGGGCATCCCTACATTAATCAGGCTTGTCTCAAACTCCTGGGCTCAAGAGATCTTCCTGCCTTGGTCTCCCAAAGTGCTGGGATTACAGGCATAAGCCACTATGCTCAGCCTACTTTCATAATCTTGAGAAGAAAAACACTATCCTAAACATTACAGATAGAAAACATAAAGGACTGGGTGCTGTGACTCATACCTGTTATCCCAGAACTTTGGAAGCCAAGGTGGGAGGATCACTCGAGGCCAGGACAATATAGCCTGGACAATATAGCCAGACCCTGTCTCTACAAAAAATAAATATATTAACAGGGCACTGTAGTGCATGCCTGTAGTCCTAGCTACTCCACAGGGGGTAAGGAGGGAGGATCCTTTGAGCTCAGAAGTTTGAAACTGCAGTGAACTGTGATTATGCCACTGCACTCCTGTCTGGGTGATAGAGTAAGACCTTGTCTTAAAAAAAAAAAAAAAAGAAAGAAAAGTAAAATAAAGAAAAAGAATGATAAGGTATCTAAAATTCATGTTTTAAAAAATTACAAAAGTCTCATAAGAAGTTTGAAAAACTAGGAAAATACTTGCAAAACTTAATTTCCATAATATATAAAAAGCTCGTATAAATCAATGATAAAATGGAAACACTCTAAAAGAAAAATAGGAAAAGGACACAAACAGAAATTCAAAAATAGGAAGAAAATTCATTAAGTATATAAAATGTTCATTTTACAATGAATATAAAATATCATTTTTGAATTTTCAAATTAGCAACAATTGAAAATATTGACAAGACTAAATGTTGGCCAGTATATTAGTTTCTTACTGCTTCTGAAACAAACTACCCCAAATTTAGTGGCTTAAGATGACACAAATTTATTACCTTATGGTTTTGTAGGTCAGAATTCCAACACTTGTTTCACTGGGCTGAGATCAAGGTGTCGGAAAGGTTGCCTTCCTTCTGGAGACAGTAGGGGAGACTCTAAAGAAACTCCATTTCCTTGCTTTTCCCAGCTCCCGGCCGCTGCCGCATTCGTTGGCTCACGGCCCCTTCCTCCATCTTCAAGGCCAGTGAGTTTGCTTCTCCCTCTGACCTTTCTTCAGTGGTCACATCTCCCTCTGACAACAGCCTGAAAAAGTTCTCTCCTTTAAGGACCCATGTGATTAGGCTGGGCCTACCCAGATAATCCAGGATAATCTCCCCATCATGAGGTCCTTGACTTAATCACATCTGCAGAGTCCGTTTTGCTATGGAAGGTAACATACAGGTTCCATACATTAAGACAAGAACATCTTTGGGAGTGGGATGAGGTGGAAGAAGACGTATAATTCGGCTTACCACAGCCAAGGTGAGGAAAAAAAAGGACACATCATTTAGTTTTCCTGATAAATCTTACTTTAATAATGTGCTCTATGGCAGAATAACCCAAACTGTGTTCTTTAGAACTTCATATAAATTGTCCTCTTAGGAAGACAGGAATATTAGAAGATTCACATTACACGTTAGCATCATAAAGTTGATGAGGTCCACAATTTAAAAAACAAAAACAAAAATAGTTTTTAACATTTCCTAAACTTCTTTAGCCAGGAATCTACTTTCTTGCATAACATTGGTTAACATTCAATTACTAAAAGTTATAATATAATTGAACTTTATATTCATATGTATAAATACAATACATACTATACATATATAATTATAACAAAGGGTTGTGTTCATATTTTGTCCCACAACTAGCTCAGTCTTTAAAAAGAATGCTCAGAAAGAAATATTGCAAATAATAAATATGTGAGTGGTCAAAAACTTATGAAAAATAACACCCAATGAGTAATAAGAGAAGTACAGTGTTTCAAAGGAAGAAACCATTAGTTTTCTTTCAAATTTAGGAAAGATTTTTGTAAAGATAAATGCTAGAGTTGGCAAGGATATGGAAGAACATGTCCTTAAGTATATCGTTCTGGTGAGAGAGCAATTGGCATAAGCCTTTTGGAAAGCAGGTGGGTTATATAAATCAAAAGCCTAAAAATACATATGCCAGATGCCTGAGATGAAAAGATACGTACCCCTTGATTTAGCAATTTCATTTTTGAAGTGATCAGTGGTAGAAAAGAATGAGCTACTGCTACATGCAACAGGAATACATCTCGCCCACATAATGGCGAGTGAAAGAAGCCAGACACAAAAGAACACATGTTTTTGTTTACATGAAGTTCAAGAATGGGCTAATTTATCTATGGTGGTAGAAGTCAGAATGGGATTATTCTGGGTCTGGGGGTAAGTATTGGTAGCAAAGGGACACGAAGGAGCCTTCTAGGGTACTGGAAATACTAAATATCTTGATCTGAGTGTGGTTACATGGTTGTATACGTATTTAAAAATTCCTCAAGCTGTAATTAGGTCCTTTATTGTGTGTATATTATACCTGAATTTAAAAAACTAACATATATATAGAGAGAGAGACAAAAGGCCATGTTTAAAGTGATCCTTGATTAGCAAAGTCAAGACAATTTTAGCATTAAAATAATGACTGCAGTGACTGAGGATACCTGAGAGTAATACTTTGGACAAATAAAAATCCATGAATCCATAATGGATACTCAAAAAAAAAAAACAAAAAAACGGTAGGGGCTGGGGAGTAATCCTTCTTCTTTACAGAAGAATGCAAGCTAACAAATCAGAAAAGAATTCTAGAACTAGAAAATCATCACTTTACGACCTCATATTACAAGAAATATCAATGACCGCTTAAACCATTTGGTGAAAAATGGTTGGGGAACAGAGTAGTCACAAGATTTCAAAATATCACCCCACAGATTACTTGCTAATTGCAAACAGAAAATACGCCTTTACAATGGACTTAGTAGGCATCATTTTAATTTGGTGACCAAATTCAGCATCACTCACTGGCGTCAACTCAACATTATGTGCCTCTTGATGTGTTGTGAGGTTAAGTACACAAGCATCACTATCAGCTGTTATATGCTGCCAAAGATGCTAATTTCTCTGATATGGAATAGAACCTGGACACTGACGTTGGAAGTCTTCACAAGCTCCCCAGAAGATCTTAGTATGCAGTTACATTAGAGACAGAACCATTAATTTAAATATTTGCAAGGTACATATCGAGTACCTCTATAAATTATTTTCTAATTGCATACTAGAGTCCTATTGAAATGAGCTGAGGGAAAAAACACAAGTGCAATGGAAAACTACCTTCCTGATTTTGGTAAGCAGCCAAATAATCTTTATCAAAGACCTTTCCCTTCTTTTTGCACTATCATAAATTTTTAAAGAATATGTGTCTTTAAAATATGGCATAGTAAGAAATTATAAGTCAATGGGGCAAGAGGTTTCTACAGATCAAAGATAGTTAAGTGCTACTTAAGGATATTTCGGCTGAGCACAGTGGCTCGCGCCTGTAATCCCAGCATTTTGGGAGCACAAGGTGGGCGGATCACTTGAGGCCAGGAGTTCAAGACCAACCTGGCTAACATGGCGAAACCCCCTCTCTACTAAAAGTACAAAAAATTAGCTGGGCGTGGTGGCGCACCCCTGTAATCCCAGCTACTCGGTAGGCCAAGGCAGGAGAATCACTTAAACTCAGGAACCAGAGGTTGCAGTGAGCAGAGATCGCGCCACTGCACTCCAGCCTGGGCAACAGAGTACAACTCTATCTCAAAAGAAAAAAAAAGACATTTGATATAATATTTTAATTTTAAAACTGTGTATTTTGAAAGTAGAACGGTGTTTGCCAGAGGATGATGGGAGGAGAAAATGGGGAGTTATTGTTTAATGGGTATGGAGTTTGAGTTTTACAAGATGAAAAGAGTTATGGAGATGGTTGGTGGTTATGGCTGCACAACATTATGAATGTATTTAATGCCACCGACCGGTGCACTTAAAAATTGGTTAAGATGATAAATTTTATGTTATATGTACTTTACCACAATTTTTAAAATTGGAAAAAAATATGTATTTTTCCTCTCACTGCCCAATATGAACACTATCAGAAAAGAAGGTTTTCACTATTTAAATAATATTTGCCCTGACAGATTACTGCCAGTCGTGAAGCAATGAATGGCAGGGTGCAATTTTACAATGCAAAAGTCAGGCTGTTACCACATATTGTATAATTCTATTTATATAAAATGTCCAGAATGGATAAATCTTATAGTGACCAAGAGTAGATTAGTGGTTGCTCAAGGCTGTGGGTGGTGGTGGTGGTAGTTGGGAAGTGGGGGTGATGCCTGCTAATGAGTATGGGGTTTCTTTCTGGGGTGTTGAAGATGTTCTGAAAATATTTACAGTGATGGTTATGCAGCTCTGTGAATAGACTAGAAATCACCGAGCTATACACTTTAAATAGGTGAATTGCATGGTATATGAATTATATTTGAATAAGGCTGTCATTTTTTAAAAAAATCAGCCTGTCACTCCCTGAATCTAGGGATCAATCTTAACATCACAAATAGCAGAACAACCAGACATATGGGCATCCTGCTATAATGCAATTTAAAGTACCACTAAAATAGTCTTGCCAAAAAAAGTTTACTTGAATCTAATAAATCCTTTAGATCTAAATTCCAGGGGCTAGAGAAATAAATCCTGCCTCCGTGAGGAAGCAATGAGACAACTCCAGAAGGTGGAAAATTCTACCAGATTGTTAATAGAAGAGACTACTTTTCTAGCCTCCTCAACAAGTCACTGTCATGGGAGGATAAGTGTGGACTGAAACTGTTCCGGATTGCACAAGACTTAAGAGATGTAAAAATGCAAATTGTGGGCTTTGACTGGATGCCATTTTGAACAAACTTCTAGAAAGAATATTTTTGTACAATTGGAAAATTCAGATATAGAATGGGTATTTTATGATATAAAAGGAATTATTGTTAATTTCATTAGGGATTGTTGTTATATGTTCTTAATTTTTAGAGATGCCTACTAAAATCTTTAGAGGGTGAAAAAACATGATGTTTATGATTTACCTTAAGAAACATCAGAAAAAATATAGAGGAAGCAATTATGGCAAAATGTTAATCATTGTCAAGTTTAGGTGAGTATATGGGGGTTAATTTTACTATTTCCTCTCCTTTCCATAGGAAAATTCTCATTAAAAGAAAAACCTGTAAAGCCAGGAAATTGTAAAATCTGTAATAATTATCCAAAAGAATTATCCAAAGATTTCTCTAAGAGACGTTTGATTAAATACAGGAGTATAAGCACTTTTTAACAAAAATGAGGTCTATATAAAAGTACAAGTCGACCGGGCGTGGTGGCTCATGCCTGTAATCCCAGCACTTTGGGAGGCCAAGGAAGGCAGATCACTTGAGGCCAGGAGTCTAAGACCAGCATGGCCAACATGGGGAAACCCTGTCTCTTCTAAAAACACAAAAATTTGCTGGGTGCGGTGGCACATGCCTGTAATCCCAGCTACTCAGGAGGCTGAGGCACAAGAATCACTTGAATCTGGGAGGCGAAGGTTGTGGTGAGCAGAGATTGTGCCACTGTACTCCAGCCTGGGTGACAGAGCAAAACTCTAAAAAAAAAAAAAAAAAAAAAAGAAAAGACAACTCAAATATTTATAGAATTTTGTATTGCATTTCATTTCATCAAACATTATTCTTTCTAAAATGAAGGGAATTTAAAATATATATAACTAAATAATTTTTATACCAATGTATGTAAAAGTTTTCATGCACATAAATTAACAAATCAGGAAAAACCTGTTATTACATTGTTATTTCTACACTGAGATTAGAAAATAAGGCAATTTTACCCATATATAAAATTTAGAAGTATTATATTCATAAAATCCCAACAGAGGTCAACAGACAACAGTAGGGAAAAAGGAACTTGTTCTAAATTTTCTGATATACTAATCTAGGGTTCCACAGTCCAGTTGCCTCTCTTGCCCTGTCCACTTAAAGATCTCTGTCTTATTTATAATATTGATTATCATTCAGATAATCTGGGGAAGCAGAGATCCATAGTTAGATTCTCTCAACAGGGTCAGCAACAAATCATAATTGAATGGCTATTTTACCCTACTTCTGCTCAAGTCATTATTAGCTACACTCAAAAGAGGTTTACTGTGAAGTTAGTGAAGCTTACTTAAGGTTGTACAAGCCCCTTCCAAGGCCCGGGGAAAAGCCCTAGCTATTTCACATAGCCATATACTTTCACAAAATTTTAAAAAGTAAATCTTTAAAACTCAATTAGTTCAGAACTCTGTACTCTAACTTCCCAACAAATTTCTCCCCATGTTGGATGTTGGGTGAATAGCCGTAAGCATTTCTGGAAGTTAGATAAAGGAAAGTTAAGTTGGGATATATTGAGTTTAGTAGGATAATTTAAGTGTCTCATAGTCACTTCCATGTAGAGTTAGATTATTGCTAGTCTGGCTGATATAAGAATGGATTCCTGGGACACGCCTACTGCCAACTGTGCCAACTCATCTGGTATCCAGGCACAAAAGTGCATGGCTAGAGGTCCCGTCACAATGTGAATGTGTCCTATAGCTTCTGGCACCAAAGTAGTATGTCAACAATGGAGGAGAAACAACACCCAAAGTGCGATGGCGTAACTGGGATGATCAACATTGCTGCAGAGAACAATATGAGAAGCATGCAAGTGGACTAAATACTCCAACCTGAAAACAAAGAGTCAGACCAGTGAAACAATAACCCAACAGTATGCTGTTCATCAGATACATACTTTAAAAATAAGGACATGGAAAGGTTGAAAGTAAAAAGAGAACCATATTTAGCCCAAGCTACCATGTGGAAAATTCTTCTAATCATCAGAAGTGTAAAATTATAAATAGCAGATTTAGTTCCTTTTTTTTTCAAGTATATACTTGATAATGCTGGGTAAACAGCTTTAAATACATGGTTTTTTCTGATAGGGGTCTCACATTATAGACTTGATCATAATTCCTGTGTTTGTGGACCATAAATAGTAGCAGTATTACAAACAGAGAGTATGTTCTTATGTAACATTGTATGTTTTAAGCATCTCAACAAACAAAAATTTAAAAACCAAATTTTGATCAACATTCTATAGGAAAGATTGAACTTTTTTCTATTCTCTCCATGTAAATTGATACTATAAAATCAATGTCATATGAAAAAATTTGCAGCCAAAAATGGGGAAGAAGGGTGGTATAAAGATGTGTTAGGCAGTTAATGAAAATTTTATGCTTTTTAAGGATTTTGTGATGTTTTGCTGTTTGTCAGCTTTTCAAAATCTGTATTTTGTTATCATTTCTTTTCTTATCAAACTAAATACTCAACTTTTCCAAAGAAGACATACATGGCCGGGTATGGTGGCTCACGCTTGTAATCCCAGCCCTTTCGGAGGCCGAAACGGCAGATCACTTGAGGTCAGGAGTTCAAGACCAGCCTGGCCAACATGGTGAAAGCCCGTCTCTACTAAAAATACAAAAATTAGCCGGGCATGATGGCGCGTGCGTGTAATCCCAGCTACTGGGGAGGCTGAGGCAGGAAAATTGCTTGAACCCAGGAGGCGGAGGTTGCAGTGAGCCGTGTGCCATTGTGCTCCAGTCTGGGCGAAGAAGCAAGACTCTTCACACACACACACACACACACAGACACATACACACAAAGAAGACATACAAATGGCCAACAGGTATATGAAAAGGTGCTCAACATCACTAATTATCAAGGAAGCCAAATCAAAACCACAATGAGATATCACCTCATACCTTTTAGGATGGCTATTATTAAAAAATCAAAAGATAACAAGTGTTGTTGTAGATATGGAGAAAAGGGAACCCTGATACGTTGTTGATAGGGATGTAAATTGCCACAACCACTATGGAAAACAGTATGAAGCTTCCTAAAAAAATTAACAATAGAACTGCTGTACAATCCAGGAATCCCATTCTAGGGATATGCCCAAAGAAAATAAAACTACTGTATCAGGCTGGGCATGGTGGCTCACACTTGTCACACTTGTAATTCCAGCACTTTGGGAGGCCGAGGCAGGCGGATCACCTGAGGTCTGGAGTTTGAGATTAGCCTGGCCAACATGGTGAAACCCTGTCTCTACTAAAAATACAGGACTGGGTGCGGTGGCTCACAACCTGCAATCCCAGCACTTTGGGAGGCCGAGGTGGGCGGATCATGAGGTCAGGAATTCGAGACCAGTCTGACCAACATAGTGAAACCCCATCTCTACTAAAAATACAAAAAATTATCTGGGCATGGTGGTGGGTACCTGTAATCCCAGCTACTTCGGAGGCTGAAGCAGGGGAATCGCTTGAACTCAAGGAGCAGAGGTTGCAGTGAGCTGAGGTCGCGCCACTGCACTCCAGCCTGGGTGACAGTGTGAGATTCCGTCTCAAAAAAGAAAAAAATATTAGCTAGGCATGGTGGTGCATGCCTGTAATCTCAGCTACTTGGGAGGCTGAGGCAGGGGAATTGCTTGAACCTGGGAGGCTGAGATTGCGGGGAGCCGAGATTGTGCCACTGTACTCCAGCCTGGGCGACAGAGTGTGACTCTGTCTCAAAAAAAAAAACCATGATATGAAAGAGATATCTGCCCTCCAACATTCATTGCAGTACTATTCATAATTGCCAATATATGGAAACAACCTAAGTGTCCATCAACGGATGAATGGATAGATAAAGGAAATGTGGCATATATACACAATGGAATACTATTCACTCTTAAAAAAGCAAAAATTTCTGTCATTTATGACAACACAGATGAACCTAGAGGATGTTGTGTTTCCCACCTTGGGAGCCTTTGCACAAGCTCTTCCCTCTGACTGGAAATTTCTTTCGTAGGCTCCTTGCCCAACTGGCATCTCTACCTTCAGGTCTCAGCTAAAATGACATCTCTAAAAAAGACCTTCCCTAATCCCACCTTAAAGTCATTTTTCTCTAGTCTCTATCACATCACCCTATTTTCTTCACTTATCATGATCTATAGCTATATTTTATATCTAAGCACTTCAGTAAGCATCTCTAAGGTATGAAGATATTTTCTTATGTCCTGTCAAAGAACAAGACCACTATTCAACATCTGAAACACAAAGCACAAAGCTGTATTTATCACTTACTTAAGTAAATGAGTGGGATGCTGGTCAGGGACAATCTATCTGTGTAGAACTGACTGACGACCTTGTATTGGGTTTTTAAAAAGAGTATAGTTCAGAGATTGGTGCGTTTTTAGAAGTGGGATTAGGTTTTCATCAGCTGTAGACGCAAGGTTACTCAGATGAGCCTGTTTCTGATGGCTTGGCATTCAGAAACATGTTCATTGGAATAAGTCTCAATGGACTGACTTTCAGAAGCAGGAGATTCACAAATGGATTAAATTGCAAATTGGACCAAGGCAAATTGTCATTGATTGATTAAATGGATTTAAAACCAATTCTGGGTAAATTAGTACAACCTCCATGGAAAACGGTATGGAGATTTCTCAAAGAACTAAAAACAGAGCCACCGTTTGACCCAGCAATCTCACTGTTGGGTATCTATCCAAAGGAAAATATCATTATATCAAAAAGATACCTGCACTCGTATATTTATCACAGCACTATTCACAATAGCAAAGACATGGAATGAACCTAGGTGCCCATCAGTAGAGGACTGGATAAAGAAAATGTGGTATACACACACAATGGAATACTATTCCGTCATAAAAAAGAATGAAATTCTGTCATTTGCAGCAATGTGGATGGAACTGGAGGGCATTATCTTAAGTGAAACAACTCAGACACAGAAAGACAAATATCACGTGTTCTCACCTATAAGTTGGAGCTAAGTAATGTGTACATATAAAAGCAGAATGTGGAATGATGGACAATGGGGATTTGAGGGCTGGGAAGATGGGAAGATGGGTGGGAGGTTGCTTGGTAGGTACAGTGTGTTGCTCCAGTGATGGATGCACTGAAGGCCTTGACTTCACTACAATGCAATATATCAATGTAGCAAAATTGCACATATACTTTATGAATATATACTATATATAGGCCAGGCGTGGTGGCTCACGCTTGTAATCCCAGCACTTTGGGAGGCCGAGGCGGGCGGATCACGAGGTCAGGAGATCGAGACCACGGTGAAACCCTGTCTCTACTAAAAGTGGTGGGGGCCTGTAGCCAGTTCCGGAGGTGAAGCAGAGGATGGTGTGAACCTGGGGGAGCTTCAGTGAGCCGAGCCTGGGTGACAGAGCGAGACTCTGTCTCAAAAAAAAAAAAAAAAAAGAATATATACTATATATATATGCACACACACAGACACACAAATACATATATATGCTTATATATGTGTATACGTATATATAAATAGTGCTGGTAGTTATTTGTTACCATGATTACAGAACTATAATTTACTTATTAAGCAGGTTAAAAACCAGGTGTAGTGGCTACTTGTTACAATAGCTTTGGTACAATCAGTCTTTTCCTAGAAATGTCAGGACTTTTTCTATTCTCTACCATTATCATATAACACAATTAATAATTTCTTCATATCATCTAATACAGTGCTATATAAAATGTAATCTATTCAGTGGTTCTGGTCACAAACCATTGTCTGTCTGTGAAGAAATGTGTAAAGAAACTGAGAATAGCCATTTAGAAGTAAGTACAACAATTTCACAGGATAATTTTATGTCTATTGACTCCACCAATAGTAAAAACAATGACTCTTGTTTCTTGTGCATCTTTTATTTACTTCATTTTTCTACTAATTAATTTTTATTTTATTTCACAACTAACTTTCTGCAATGGATTGGGGAAAAACTGCTCCTTCACCACAGGTGGAGAAACACTGACCTAATGCCCACTCCATATTGAAATTGTCCCAATTATTCCCAATAATGTTATTTTTAGTTGGTTTGCTCAAACCATTTGATTATTATATCTCTTAAATTCTTGTACTCTAGAACAGTCTTCCTTTCCCTGCTTCTTTTTCTCATGCCATTGACTTGTAAAGAAACCAGGCCAAGAAGGAGGATATTGAATGTTTCCAACATAAAGAAAGGATAAATATTTGAGATGATGGGTATGCTAATTACCATAATCTGATTGCTATGAATTATTTTTATCAAAATATCACATATACCCCATGAATATGCACAGTTATTATTTTCTAATAATTTTTTTTAAAGACACCAGGTCAATTGTCTTGTAAAGTTACCTTCTCCTTAACGACCCCATTCTGGTTTGTTTGATTGCTTTCTCAATATTTTTTTCCAGTCTGTGGCTTGCTTTTTTATTTTCTTTTCTCTTGAAAAACAGATTTTAATTTTGATAAAGTCCAGTTTATTGATTTTTGTCTTTTATAGTTTGTGACTTTTGAGTTTTATTTAAGATAGCCATAGGCCAAAAAAAATCCTCCAACCTCACACCATATGCTAAAACTAATTCAAAATGAATAACAGACCTAAATGTAAAAGCTAAAACTATAAAAAAATCCAGAAGAAAACATAAGAAAAAATCTTGGCCTTGTATTTGGCAAAGATTTCCCCAGGTTATTTGGATGAGCTGCCAGGATTGAGAACAACTAATTCATTTCTGATAGCTACCCAGGTCAAAGTGACTTAAGAGGAAGTTTCTTAAGTTTCAGTGTTTCTTAAATGTTAATGTATATGTTACTGGTGGAGGGTCTTGACGAGTCATCCAGGTTCTTGGTGTTTTGAGCAAGGAATTGGACAAAACACACAAACAAAGCAATAAAAAAACAGACGAACGAAAGAAGCAACAAAAGCACAGATGTATTGAAAGGAAAGTACACTCCACAGAGTGGGAGTGGCTTAAGCAAGCAGCTCAAGGGCACCTGTTGCAAAATCTTCTGGGGTTTAATTACTCTTTAGAGGTTTCCTATTGGTTACACCCTATGTAAATGAAGACATGGCCCACAAGCAGTCAGAGGCTGAAGTGGAGTTACGCCCTATGAAAGTGAAGACTTGGCCTGCGACCAATCAGAGGCTGAAGTGAAGGTTCCCTGTCTGCAGACCCTATTCTCTTGCCTCATATATACATATCACCTGTTTTTCTAAAAAAACGAAACAAAACAATTTAGTAAGTCTTGGAATTGCCTTACTGCTGGTCTTTATTTTTATTTATTTATTTATTTTTGAGACAGAGTCTCCCTCTGTTGTCCAGGCTGGAGCGCAGTGGTACAATCTCAGCTCATGGCAACCCCCACCTCCCCACTCAAGTGATTCTCATGCCTAAGCCTCCCGAGTGGCTGGGAGTGTAGATGCGTGCCACCATGCCCAGCTAATTTTTATATTTTTTTGTAGAGATAGGGTTTTGCCATGTTTCCCAGGCTGGTTTTGAACTCCTGGCCTCGAGTGATCTGCCTGCCTCAGCCTCCCAAAGTGCTGAGATTAGAGGGGTGAGCCACCCCACCCAGACTCCTCTGGTCTTTTTGTTATGTGAAGACATTATTTAAACTTTAAGCCACTTTTAGCTGGGTGTACAACACTCATCTGTAAGCATCTTAATAGTCATGTTTTTATAATCTCATTTTTAATGTCTACAAATAGCTCACTGAGTGGGCGTATCACACTTGTTTTTAAGAAAAGAATCATTTTCCTTCATAGACTTCTAGGAGGGACTTTACTGAATCAAAGACTATAATAATTTTATGATTTCTTGTTTATATTGCCAAATTTCTTTCCAAAGAGTTTGTATCAAAAACTGTCCACTCTCTTGATATGAAATACAAATTAATTTAGGCTAAAATATCAATTAAAAGGGAAAATAAATAAAACCATTTATTCATAAATAACATGTGTGGGAGACCAGAATACACCACCACAAATATGCCTCTGGCATAAGGATTGTTGAGCTTAATTAAGAAACAGCAGGTGCAGGAAAGCTTTCTATCATCCCTGTATTTCCATGGAAGCAGAACATACATTGATAAAGACAAAAGGTATCACCCCATGCTCCACACACATACACTTTCTACCAGAGAGAACAAAAGTTAACCATTGAAAACAACTGTAGACCCTTCTGGGTCTGGAGATGGCATCAGAGAGCTCTACATTAACAAGCATTACTGGCTGGGCCCAGTGGCTCACGCCTATAATCCCAGCACTTTGGGAGGCCGAGGCAGGTGGATCATGAGGTCAGGAGATAGAGGCCAGCCTGGCTAACACGGTGAAACCCCGTCTCTACTAAAAATACAAAAAATTAGCCGGGCGCGGTGGCGTGCGTCTGTAGTTCCAGCTACTCGGGAGGCTGAGGCAGGAGAATGGCATGAACCGGGGAGGCAGAGTTTGCAGTGAGCCGAGGTCGCGCCACTGCACTCCAGCCTGGGTGACAGAGCGACACTCTGTCAAAAAAAAAAAAAAAAAAAGAAAAAGAAAAAAAGCATTGCTAACTGGACTTTTTATTTGCCTTCCCACAAGTTGCCTCCCCTAGAGACTCAAAGTCCTTTTCCTATGTCTTGTCATTTCTCCAAAAATTTGCCATTCTTTGTTGAAAATAGTATATAGGCTGGAATTCAAAGCTAGTTCTTTGAGAACCACTCATTCCCTGGGTCTCTCCCATGTATATATGAAATGTACATGTTAATAAACATCTGTTTGCTTTTCTCTTGTTAATCTTTTATTTATTTATTTACTTACTTTGACACGAAGTCTTGCTCTTTCACCCAGGCAGGCTGGATGGAGTGCAGTGGCGTGATCTGGGCTCACTGCAACCTCCGCCTCCTGGGTTCAAGCAGTTCTCGTGCCTCAGCTTCCCAAGTGGCTGGGATTACAGGCACACGCCACCACATCTGGCTAATTTTTGTATTTTTGGTAGAGATGGGGTTTCACCATATTGACCAGGCTGGTCTCGAACTTCTCATCTCAGGTGATCCACCTGCCTCAGCCTCCCGAAGTACTAGGATTACAGGCATGATCCACTACGTCTGGCCGTTGGTAATCTGTCTTTTGTTACAGGGGTCCATTCCAACTAAGAATTTATGAGAGTTGAGTAAAAAATTATTTTTCTTCTCCTACACATGATTGTGTATGTAGAAAAGCCAACAGAGTCTAGTTTTTCTTTTTTTTTTTTGAGACGGAGTCTCACTCTGTCTCCCAGGCTCCAGGCTGGAATGCGGTGGCGTGATCTCAGCTCACTGCAAGCTCTGCCTCCCAGGTTCAAGCAATTCTCCTGCCTCAGCCTCCCAAGTAGCTGGGACTACAGGTGCCCGTCACCATGCCTGGATAATTTTTTGTATTTTAGTAGAGACAGTGTTTCAACATGTTGGCCAGGATGGTCTTGAGCTCCTGGCCTCGTGATCCACCTGCCTCGATCTCCCAAAGTGCTGGGATTACAGGTGTGAGCCACCGTGCCTGGCCTAGAGTGAAGTTTTTTAATGGATAAGTGAATTTAGCAAAATTGCAGAATACAAAATAAATACCTAAAACTTTCCTATATTTCTATAGACAGCCATTCGTATCCATGGGATCTGCATGCACAGGTTAAACCACTCAAAGATTGAAAATCTTCAGAAACAAAATTCTACAACGTTCCAAAAGCAAAACTGGAGTTTGCCATGTGCTGAGTACTATGCTGAATCACGCAAATGAAGTGATTTATAGGCATTGTATTCTGTATTATAAGTAACTAGAGATGATTTAAAGTATACAGGAGGATGTGAGTAGGTTATATTCAAATACTATGTCATTTTGAGAGACAGGACTAGCTGGATTTCCTAGGCCGAATAAGAATCCCTAAGCGTAGCTGGGAAGCTGATAGCTTCCACCTTTAAACACGGGGCTTGCAACTTAGCTCACACCCGACCAATCAGGTAGGAAAGAGAGCTCACTAAAATGCTAATTAGGCTAAAACAGCAGGTAAAGAAATAGCCAATCATCTATCACCTGAGAACACAGTGGGAGGGACAATGATCGGGATATAAACCCAGGCATTCCAGCCGGCAACAGCTACCCTCTTTGGGTCCCCTCCCTGTGTATGGGAGCTGTGTTTTCACTCTATTAAATCTCGCAACTGCACTCTTCTGGTCTGTGTTTGTTACGGCTGGAGCTGAGCTTTCGCTCGCCGTCCACCATTGCTGTTTGCCGCCGTCACACACCTGCCGCTGACTTCCACCCCTCCGGGTCTGGCAGGGTGTCTGCTGTGCTCCTGATCCAGTGAGGCGCCCGTTGCAGCTCCCGATTGGGCTAAAGGCTTGCCATTGTTCCTGCACAGCTAAGTGCCCAGGTTCGTCCTAAGCGAGCTGAACACTAGTCACTGGGTTCCGTGGTTCTCTTCCGTGACCCACGACTTCTAATAGAGCTATAACACTCACCGCATGGCTCAAGATTCCATTCCTTGGAATCTGTGAGGCCAAGAACCCCAGGTCAGAGAACATGAGGCTTGCCACCATCTTGGAAGTGGCCCACCGCCATTTTGGAAGCGGCCCACCACCATCTTGGGAGCTCTGAGAGCAAGGACCCCCCGGTAACAGTCTTATATAAAGGACTTTAACATCCATGAATTTCGGTTACTGTAGGGGATGGGGGTGGTCTGGAACCAATCTCAAATGGATACTGAAGTATGACTATACTTGTAACAATTAGAAAATAAATAATTTTAAAAATACAGAATTTTAAAAATACAATTTATAAGAGCTTTAAAAAACATCAAATGGGCCGGGCACAGTGGTTTGTGCGTGTAATCCCAGCACTTTGGGAGGCTAAGGCGGGTGGATCATTTGAGGTCAGGAGTTTGAGACCAGCCTGGCCAACATGGTGAAAACCCATCTCTACTAAAAAGAGAAAAATTAGCCAGGTGTGATGGTGCATGCCTGTAATCCCAGCTACTTGTGAGGCTGAGGCAGGGGAATCACTTGAACCCAGGAGGCTGAGGTTGCAGTGAGCCGAGAGAGTGCCAGGGCATTCCAGCCTGGGCGATAGAGTGATGCTCTGTCTCAAAACAAAACAAAAACCCAAAAACCAACCAACCAACCAAACAAAAAAAATTCAAATGTCCAGGGATATATCTAACAAAATATGCAAGATCCTTATGCTGAAACTGTTAACGTATTGCTGAAATTTTTTTTTTTTAAATATGAATAGTATGAAAGTATTAATGTTCAGGGTCAAGTTTAAAGGTAGTACATTTTTGTGATAGGTATCATTAATTTTTTTCCTTTTAAAAATTGTGAAATATACAAAACACAATTATTTATTTTTACCATTTTAAGTGTACAATTCAGTGGTATTAAATACATTTACAGTGTTTGATATTATTAAATTTTGAAAATGAAAGCTTTGTAACCATTGCCTCCAAATCAAAATCTCATGTCCCTATCTATTGGCAAGAGGAAAAGACAGAGAAACAACATTAAAAAACTAAACAAAACAAAACTGGATGAAAGACTGAAGGATAGACAAAGTTGATGAAAATGCAGGTGATTTTTTTCTTTTGCTGACACTGTAATTTTTTTGTTTTTCTATTGATTTCATAAAGTCATAGAACACTGTCCTAAAATGAGATGGAATGAAAAGCAATTACATTATATGTGTATAAAATGCTTTTTGAAATATATATTTCTTCACTTTTACGGCTAAGCTCTTGGTTAGAAAAGTGTTCCAATAACACATCGGAAATATGATATGTTTAAGAGGAGATTTCATTGCTGAACCAAAACTTACGATGGAATTTTAGGCTTTAGACCTAGAAGATACATTAGTGTATTGCTGAAATTTTAAGAGACTTTAATAAATGGAGAGAAAGGGAATGTTCATATATTGGAAGACTCAACATTGTTAAGATTTCCATTCTCCCCACGTTGACCTATGGATTCCACACAGCCCTAATCAAAATCCCCGAAGGTCTTTTGAAGAAATTGACAAGCTGATTCTTAAATTTGCATACGAAAATGCAAAGGAATTGAAGAGCCAAAACCATTTTGAAAAAGAATAGAGTTAGATTTCTTATACCACTTGAGTCTGAAAGTTACTGTGAAGTTATGTAAAGTTATGTAATCAACTAGATGAATATCAGTGGAGCAGAATAAAGACTCTAGCAATAGGCCCAAGGTGCCAAGTCCATTCAATAGAGAAGGAAAGTCATGTTTGTTTGTTTGTTCGAGACGGAGTCTCACTCTGTCACCCAGGCTGGAGGGCAATGGTGCAATCTCAGCTCACTGCATCCTCCACCTCCTGGGTTCAAGTGATTCTCCTGCCTCAGCCTCCTAAGTAGCTGGGACTGCAGGCTTTCGTCCCTACATCCGGCTAATTTTTTGTATTTTAGTAGAGACAGGGTTTCACTGTGTTGCCCAGGCTGTTGGCAAACTCCTGACCTCAGGCAATCCACACCCCTAGGCCTCCCAAAGTGCTGGAATTACAGGTGTGAGCCACCGCACCTGTTCAGGAAAGTCATTTTAACAAATGACACTGAAGATTTAATTTTTTGATACTGAATATAAACAAATTTTGATAGTCACTCATTCCATATACAAAAAAATAGTTCAAGATGGATAATAGGCCACATAGCAAAAGCTGAAACCATAAAGCTTTTAGAATTTCACTATTCCTATAGTAGCTGCTAGCCACATGTGGGCTATGGAGCACTTGAAATGTAGTTAATCCAAATTGAGATGGGCTGAATTTTAAAGACTCGGTGTGAAAGAACAATTATGCAAAAATCTGATTAATCATTTTTTGTATTGATTACATATTGAAATGATAATATGTTGGAAACACTTGGTTTAATTAGTCAATTTTAGTCTTTTTTTTTTGCTTTTTTTAAATAATGGGGCTACTAGGACATTTTAAATTATGTATGTTGAATCTATAGGCAATGACACTCCAACAGCAATGAGCATGTCTAATGCAGAAATCTTGGTTTCTAAAACTATCCTTCAATAAAAGGAATCAAGGCTCCTTGGAGAAGCAGGTAATTGTAAGATGGGCAGAAGATCTACAAGACGACCCTGCAGCACCTTGTAGTGCCTGAAAGTAAGAAAGTGTTCAAAACAAATCTACATTGATGGAGGCATGAAAGCCAACTGAAAGAGCTCCCAATGGTCAAAACTGGAAAGATTCGAGGGAGAAATGAGTGCCATAAGATAACCAGCAGTGTTTGCCACACTGGGTAATAACGTGGATTATGTTTCAGATAGAACTTCTCCTTTCACCTGCCCTCCCCTGGCCACTTGCTATCTGAACATTTATTGAGCACCCATTACGTGTTAGTGCTGGGAATATGATGGTGAACAAAATATGGTCCTTGACCTGAGGAGTCATGGTGCTCTCATTAGGTGCTCTGGTGGAGAGAGGGGTTGCTAATGTAAGGAGGCAGGAAAAATTCAAGAAGTGAGGGAATTAGGGGTAAGTATGTCCAAGGCAGTGAAAAAGGGATTATTTAGGTATTAATGAGGCTTTAGGGCCTTCAAAATCAGGAACCAAACCACCTTTCCCCAGCGTGCATATATATATATGTGTGTGTGTGTGTGTGTGTGTGTGTGTGTGTATATATATATTATATATATGATAGTCCTGAGGTGGTAATGATACTGATGGGCTGGGGTAGGTCCACAAACACTAGTGGGACCTTGACCTCAACCGGTATCCATGCTCTTGACACCATCGCAAGAAGAAATTCAGGGATGAGTCAGAAAATAGTGAAAGGATGAAGATTTATTGCAAAGTGAAAAGTACACACTCAAGAAAGTGGAGTGCAGGTGTACTCAAGAGAGAGTTGCACACAAGGTTTTCGGGTACTATCTTTATGGGTTTCTGTAACCAAGGGGTGAAATATTCATGAAGATTCCTGGAAAAAGGTGAAGATTTCTCAAAACTGTGGTGCCACCCACTTTTGCACTAAATAATGGGTGTTCCCAGAACTGTCATGGTGCTGGTGGGCATGTGATTATGTTAATGAGCATATAATGAGGTTCTAGGAGAAACCTACGTCAAATCCAGTGACATGTTGGGTTCAGTCAGTCTTAGCCATCTTGGTTCACACCCTGTTTCTCAGGGTCTTATCAGCCCATAGCCTCTGCAGCTGTTTCAACAGTTTCCTTTGCTAGTCATGTGAAATTGTTGCCTGGAATTTTCTAATCTCCTATGGCCACCTTATATTATTTCTCTCTCAGTAGTATAACTCTGACTATAAAATTAAGATCTAATCATCTACAGTACTCATAGACATTATCTGTAAACTAATTCCACAGGCAAAAGGCTAATTACAGGAGTTTTGTAGCCTTTTGTTGGTATATAGAACTCTATATGCTGTATGTTTTTATGGAGGCTGCCTGGAATTCTTCAAAAATTTATTATGACCATTTATATCAAGATTAAGGAAGTCAAGGTAATGGAAACAGGCCAACACTTGGTGAATTATTGGAAAGTTTATATAGGCAGATACATACAGAAGATTAGCCATCCTTGGAAGACTGAACTCATTTCATTTACTCTCTCCCCAATAATAATGAAGATTCTACAATGGAAACAGGAGTAAATATGTAATGTATTTTTTATTGATATTAAAATGCGTGAGATAATATTATTTGTATTTCCAGACTTAAGGCCATCCTCTGTATCTCCACCCCTGACCACTCCCTTGACCACATACATATCCAGTTACCTAGTGCACTGGATGACGGGCAAGCATCTCAAGTCTCAAATGCAACTACTCAAGCTCCACCCTCCCTCAATCATGCTGCATCTCAAGAAGATGTAAGCCAATTATCCATGAGGCACTGAGGGTCCTATGTGACTGCACCATCATATCCCACAACCTGCTATTCGCTGTTATTCTGCTTGTCCAATCCATCTCCCTCCTCTCAATCTCCCCTCTGCTCTAGTTCAGGCTGCCATCATTTATTCGTTTATTCGTTCAGTAAGTATTTCTTGAGCACATACCATGTGCCATTCATATTCTATGCTTCAAATAGAATAAGCAGCGAACAAAACACTCAGTGAACATCACTGAAGAAGACTGACACAAAACCTGCCTTCACAGAGTTTGCATTCAGGTGGAAAGGGAAATAAAACAGATAAGCAAAATATATATTGCTAGAAAGTTATGGGTGTATAGGAGAAAAAATAAAGCAGAGAAGAAGGACATGACATTTAGCGGTGGGGTTGAAAGGTCTCAATAAGGAGGCGACTTTTGTGTAGACTTAAGAAGGAAATGAGGGGGCTAGCATTGTGGATATCTGGGGGAAAGTCTCCAAAGGAAAGGGTATGGTAAAAGTCCCTGGAGTGAGATTGTGCCTGGCCTGTTCTAGGCATGGCAAAGGGGCCACTGGGAATGGAGTAAAGTGAGCAAGGAGGAAAGGAGTAGAGAGGGATGGAGTGAAGTCAGAGAGCTAATAAAGACAAGATGCCCTAGGTCACGTTCTCAGTGAATGGGAAGCAAAGCCATCAACTGAGAATTGAAGTGATGTTCCCGTAAACAATTTAGTACCTTTGCCTTTTTTGTTTGTTTTGTTTTTCTTAGTACCTTTGTGTTTTGAGGCACATTTTTATACCTATTTGTTGGAGATTCACCTAGGGATAGAAATGTTGGGTTGTATAGGATGTAAATGGAATCAAATAGATTTTTTAGGATTAAATTTTTTCAGATTTTAAAAGTAGGAAATACAAAAACGTTTAAAGAAGTAAACATCACCTGTAACTACCTCTCCCAGAAATAAGTATATTTTATAAGTATACTTTAATGTATTTTATTTAAGTATATTAATTTTTCAATGTGATTAATGCCAAGAGGAGAGTATAAGCCAATTTTATGTATCGCTTGATTACAATTATAAAAATGTGCTTAGAGAAAAAAGGATCAGAAAGGAGCATAACAATATGCTAACGGGTTATGTTAGCAAAAATATATGTGACTTCTTTTCTTTATTTCTAAAAATGTCTGCAATCTTATAATATTCTTAATGAGAAAAGTCAATTTTACAAGCTTTTTAAAAATAGCTTTGTTTTTTGTTTTTAAACAAAGATATTTGTTTTGGCAATCCTCAAAGGAAACTTCTAGAATTACCATACAACTGTATTGACCTAGCATTTGCCAGAATAATTCTTTTTTTCATTTATTGTGACATGGTACACCACTTTACAGGACTGGATTTGCATAGAAAATACTATTGAAATAACATAAGGTACCTATTACTGCCTGGATATTCTGCCAACATTTAGGAAATACTGCCACCTGGTGGATGGTAGGAATTTAACTTTTGTACTTTGATTTCATGTATCCTTCTTGTTGCCTTAATTCTGTAAAGAAAGTCAGAACAGACAAAATTGACTCTCTGTGTGTGTGTGTGTGTGTGTGTGTGTGTGTGTGTGTTTAAACACTGGGGGCTTTGGTTGAACCAGGAGGGTAAGCTCAGACAGTTGCTTATGTATGTGTGAACCAAGAAGGAAAGATGAAATCCCCACTAAGAGGACGGTTGAACTGGAAATCTTGGACAGACTGGATTTTACATCCAGCACACTAAGTAATGCATCCTGATTCTAATTTTAGGGTCTATCCTAAAGAAATAATTATGGATACTCTAAGATTTAACACTGATGCTGCAAAGACTTAACACTGGTGTTTATTGCAGTGTTTATTTTTACTAAGTAAAACAAGAATCTAAATATCTTGCGATTGAGGATTATTGAATAAATAACGATACATCTCTGCAATTAACCACTCTTTGACCATTAAAATGAGGTTTAAAAGTATGCAATGACAATGAATGATGTTTATGATATACTTTTGAGTGAAAAATGGAGATAACAAAGTAGTATATGCCACACACAGCTAAAAAACTACAAGGGCATACATAAAAATATTAGCAATAACAATAGTAATTAACATATATTCAGTGCTTACTATGTGCCAGAGAAATTAAAATACCTATCTTGGACCTGCCTTGTCCTCCCTTCTCTAATTTAGTCCTTCTAGTGCTTCTCACTGCTTTTACATCAGTTTCTATTGGGCTCTAGACCCTTTGGAAAATCTTGTTGAGCATATGCACCCCAGAGGGACATTTAAAAACACATAATATGAAATACAAAGCATTAAACAGGAAACCAATTACATTGGAATACAGTTATTAACATATCAAAAAATCAAATTTGTGATATAGTTTTATATATACACACACATCTTTTTTTATTATTATACTTTAAGTTCTAGGGTAGATGTGCACAACGTGCAGGTTTGTTTACATGTGCCATGTTGGTTTGCTGCACCCATCAACTCATCATTTACATTAGGTATTTCTCCTAATGCTGCCCCTCCCCCAGCCCCCCCAGCCCCCAACAGGCCCCGGTGTGTGATGTTCCCTACCCTGTGTCCAAATGTTCTCATTGTTCAGTTCCCACCTATGAGTGAGAACATGCGGTGTTTGGTTTCCTGTCTTTGTGATAGTTTGCTGAGAATGATGGTTTCCAGCTTCATCCATGTCCCTGCAAAGGACATGAACTCGTCCTTTTTTTATAGCTGCATAGTATTCCATGGTGTATATGTGCCACATTTTTCTTAATCCAGTCTATCATTGATGGACATTTGGGTTAGTTCCAAGTTTTTGCTATTGTGAATAGTGCCGCAATAAACATACGTGTGCATGTGTCTTTATAGTAGCATGATTTATAATCCTATAGGTATATACCCAGTAATGGGATGGCTGGGTCAAATGGTATTTCTAGTTCTAGATCCTTCAGGAATTGCCACACTGTCTTCCACAATGGTTGAAGTAATTTATAGTCCCACCAACAGTGTAAAAGCATTCCTATTTCTCCACATCCTCTCCAGCATCTGTTGTTTCCTGATTTTTTAATGATCGCCGTTCTAACTGGTGTGAGATGGTATCTCATTGTGGTTTTGATTTGCATTTCTCTGATGACCAGTGATGATGAGCATTTTTCCATGTGTCTGTTGGCTGCATAAATGTTTTCTTTTGAGAAGTGTTTGTTCATACCCTTTGCCCACTTTTTGATGGGGTTGTTTTCTTCTTGTAAATTTGCTTAAGTTCTTTGTAGATTCTGGATATTAGCTCTTTGTCAGATGGTAGATGGCAAAAATTTTCACCCATTCTGTAAGTTGCCTGTTCACTCTGAATACACATACATACTTCTTTATTAATTCATTTAATAAGCTATAGTACAAGGTCTAATAATTTCTGGATAGATATATTCATAAATGATATTTTAAGATAATTGCAATAATCATTATCTATAAAAAAGTGTGCAGAGGCTCACACCTGTAATCCCAACACTTTGGGAGGCTGAAGCAGGCGATTCACTTAAGGTCAGGAGTTTGAGACCAGCCTGTCCAACATGGTAAAACCCCGTCTCTACTAAAAATACAAAAAAATTAGGAGGTGTGGTGGCGGGCGCCTGTAATCCCAGCTATTCTGGAGGCTGAGGCATGAGAATTGCTTGAACCCAGGAGGCAGAGGTTGCAGTGAGCCGAGATCATGCCACTGCACTCCAGCCTGGGCGACAGAGCAAGACTCCATCTCAAAAAAAAAAAAGGTGATATTCATTGGTGACAAAGTCACAGGTACTGCTAAATACAATGGTGTTTTGTTGTCTATATTCATGACTGAAATGTTTAATTGCAGCTGATACATAGAGAAAATAGATGTATTTTTTCCCCATCCAGCCATGTTCCAGCCAGCTGTCACACTATGTCATTCCTTTTTCAAATCCCTTAAATGGCTTTCTGTGTCACTTAAGTCAAAATCCTTACCCCAAGCAGATCTGGTCTGAAGTTCCCTTTCTGATTTCACTTCCTGCCATTTCCCACTAGTCTCGCCCTCTGTCCCTGCCATCCAGCCACACTGGCTTCCCTCCAGTTTGTTGATCACAAGCCAACCACAGGCCTGACTCAGGGCCTTTGCTCTTGCCATTATCTATGCCAGGGCATTTTCCCCGAAGATGTTGGTAGGGCTTGCTCCTTTATAACAGGGGTCAACAATCATTTTGCATAAAGAGCCAGATGGTAAATATTTTAGGCTTTGTGGGCCATATGGTCTCAAATCTGCTGTGATAATGCAAGGGCAGCCATGGAGAATAAATAAATAAATGAGTGTGGATGTGTCCCAATAAAACTTTATTTTTGGATGCTGAAATTTGAATTGCATATAATTTTCACATGTCAAAACTATTATTCTCTAAAAAATTTTTTTGTTAACTATTTTAAAAATATAAAAACCATTCTTAACTCTCAAGCCATACAAAAACAGGTGTGCAGTCAAATTTGGCCCACTGTTCATGGTTTGCTGAACCCTGCCTTACGTCGTTCAGGTCTTTGTTCAAATGTCATCTGTTTGGAGAGGTCTGCTTTGGCCACTTCCTCCCAGAAGCGCTTCCCTTCTCTTCTATTACTTTACCTGGCTTTATTTTTCTTCATTGAACTTCCTGGGCCCTAGCATATTATATTTTTATTTGTTCATTTTCTGTATTCCTTCTAGAATATAAGTACCATGAGGCAGGGCCTAAGTCATTTTCCTTGCTGCTGTCCCCCCATCAGCATGACAGTGCCCAGCAGAAGGTAAATGCTCAAATACTCGTTGAATGAATGAATTAGTACTGGTCATCTCTCTGTGAATATACTTACCAGAATTATAATTTTTCTTAAACTGTGGTGGCCAGAATTGAAAATTATTTCCCAGTTAGAGTCTGAATCAATGCAGAGTAGGATTAAAAAATGCTTATTTTAATGCAGTCATTTTTATAAACCTGTGTATTCAAACTGAAATTTTGGCAAACCAGATTACTACAAAACTGTACTTGTGAGTGATGTTTTCTCAACCTATATCTAATTCTCAATATCTATATTGTTGGTTTGATTTTGTGCTTCAGTCTTCTTTAAATTCTTATAAATTTTGATTCTGTTAGCTTTCACATCAGCTATTCTGGCCATCTATATATTTGACAATTATACTGTTAGTGTCTTCAGCCACACCTTTCAGACCAAGGCAGAGAGGAGGACTGACTCTTGTGACTCCTCCAGGTGGCCAGAGCATCATTAATGCAGACGTCTGGGATAAATCCTGTAGGTCACCCATTAGGCCAGGGTAGCATCGAAGTCGTTGGTGCAAGAACTGGAAATGGAGGTACAGGGGGATTTCAGATAATTCAACTAAGTCCCAAAAGCTTTGATATGCAAGCATATCCTTCAAAAGGGAAATGCCTAAGATTAATATTATCATGTCTAAATGGAGAATGTGTTGATCACAAGTGCGTGGGATCAGCTGTGGAGAAACAAAGTTAAGAGAGAATCCCTGAGGCAAATGTTAGCCTTATTCATCTAACCTTATGTCAAGCCCCTTGATGGACTCTGTTGAGAGTTGAATATTTGAATCATCTAGCAAACTCCTGTTGTTCTATCTGATTCTAAACATATAGAGACACTTTCTGAAGATTCAGCTTCCCATATAATGAACCAACAGGGACCATTGTTGGGGCCACCAACCTGTTACATTTCTCATTGAAAAGAAATAAAATGGTGCTTTGTTCCAATGTCTATCACCCAAATTCAGAAACTATATTCGTACAATGGAGTACTGCTTAGCAGTAAAAAAAAAAAAAAGAAAAGAAAAGAAAAAAACTGCTGATACACGTAACAATGTAAATGAATTTCAAAAATATAGTGTAGAGTATAAGAAGCTAGACACAAAAGAATGCATAGTGTAAAATCCCCTCTATGTAAAGCTCAAGATCAGGTAAAACTAATCCCTGGTGGTAGAAACGAGAAAGCTATTGAGGTGGAGGTATTGGCCGGAAAGGAGGATGAGGAACTTTTCTGGAATGATAGAAATAATCTATATCTTAATTTGATTGATGGTTATACCAGTATATATATATTTATTTGTGAGAATTCTCCAAGCTGTTCGCTGAAGATTTGTGTTTCTTTCTATATGTAAAATACATTTCAATATAGTATGACTTTTCAATAAAAAGTGGCTGGTTTTAGTCATTAGTTTCTTGTGGGCTTTGTAAGCATGAGGAAATTAAATTTCTGAGTTGGCCAGGCCGAAGTCAGAGCCTCATCAGTGGTAAATTTACTAAGGGATCTGCCATTTTATGGAGGCCTGTGGGGACCTTGGTCAGCATAATATTTTGGTGTGATAATCAGTAGGGATTTTGTCAAATTTTTCACGGAAAGAAAATAAAAGATGTCTATGGCATTACTTTTGCTGTTGAAAACTAGACTTTAAATAAATTTGACATGACTTGCTCTTGGTGAATCCTTGTTGGCTCCTGATAAATATATTCCTTTTTTAAATTGCCACAAATTGTGTTTTATTCTCTATTAAAGATTTTTCCAGGTTTACTAGTTTGTAGTTTTTGGTACCCACAACATTCTCTTTAGAAAATTAATACATTATTTGCCTGAATTAAACCTTCTGGCATTTCTCACTAAGAGGCAAGTTGGAGTCATAAAATGTATTTACTTTTTCATGGAATTGAAAGGAAACGTCCTAGGGAAGTTCATTAAGAATCCAAAGAAGATCTCTTCTTTTGAGTTAAGCAATCAAGAACAGTGATCAAGTAGTTTTGCTTCCCATTTAGATCTGGTTTGAATCTTAGCTCACAGATGTGTCACCTTAGGCAAGTTTCTTAACCTTTCTAAACCCCATTTTTTCTAATCTGTAAAAGGGATTGCTATGGCAATTACACAGGGAAATTTTTGTAAAGCACTTAACACAGCACCCGACACACAGTAGCTATCATCATCTACATCGTCAGCAGCCTCATCCTCCTCATCTTCATTAACAGAGCCAGCCCCTCTTGGATTGATTTTCCAGGGCAGTATTTTGTGAACCTCAATAGAGTGCTCCATGGGCCAAAAGCTTGATTTCTTTCTGCCGACTGACTGACTGAGTTCAGAAGGATCAATTCACACATCAAATTCACAAGAAACTGCTTATTCATTTATAATGACAAGAGACAGCTGCATCGATATATTCTCTCCTTACACATATAATAGGGAAGCCAAATTATCTATGAAGGTGGTTTGATTAGTACAGGCTCATTGTTCCTTCCATTGGAAACACCCCTTTCCTCTTAGGCAGCAAACTATGTTACAGTTATAGACATGCCAATAGAATTGCACTCACTGGAGATGACACACAGGCACCCATTTAGACCTTACTGCTGACTGTAAATGATCTTTGTGGGTAGATAATTGATCTTACCCATTACATGTTCATTTTTATCATTTCATTTTTGGAACCTTTATCTTGTGGGCTTTCGGGGGTACATCATTGTCTTTAATTGTTCATACTTCATCTTTGACTAACTTCAACAATTTCTTCCTTAAAGACTAGCTCTGAAATACCACGCTTTATAGTTGGATAAGAAGGTAGTGAAAGGTGAGAAGTGGGGGTGTTGAAGGATATAACTGTACTGTCTTTCTGTTCAAAATATCTTTCTGTGGCTGGGCATGGTGGCTCACACCTGTAATCCCAGCACTTTGGGAGGCCAAGGCAGGTGGATCACCTGACGTAAGGAGGTTGAGACCAGCCTGGCCAAAGTGGCAAAACCCCCTCTCTACTAAAAATACAAAAATTAGCTGGTCATGGTGGTGCATACCTGTAACGCCACCTCTTCGGGAGGCTGAGGCAGGAGGATCACTTGAACCCAGGATGCTGAGGTTGCAGTGAGCCGAGATCGTGCCACTGCACGGTAACAGAGCAAGACTCCGTCTAAAAAAAAAAAAGCCCAAAAAACAAAAACAAACCCAAAATGTCTTTGTGTGTTTATATTATTTAAAAAGTCATCAAAAATGTTCCAACTACTTTATAGAGGTAATGTTAGTAAATAGGTAACAGCCGGGTGCAGTGGCTCATGCCTGTAATCACAGCACTTTGGGAGACCGAGGCAGGTGGATCACCTCAGATCAGGAGTTCGAGACCATCCTGAACAACATGGTGAAACCCCATCTCTACTAAAAATACAAAAATTAGCTGGGCCTGGTGGAATGCACCTGTAATTCCAGCTACTGGGGAGGCTGAGGCAGGAGAATCGCTTGAGCCCAGGAGGCAAAGGTTGCAGTGAGCTGAGATTATACCATTGCTCTCCAGCCTGGGCAACAAGAGCAGGACTCTGTCTCAAAAAAAAAAAAAAAAAGTAAATAGGTAATAATGGCCACTTTTTTTTTCTTTTTGACTTGGAGTCTCGCTCTGTCACCCAGGCTGGAGTGATGCGATCTTGGCTCACTGCAAGCTCCGCCTCCCAGGTTCACACCATTCTCCTGCCTCAGCCTCCTGAGTAGCTGGGACTACAGGTGCATTCCACCATGCCCGGCTAACTTTTGTATTTTTAGTAGAGATGGGGTTTCACTGTGTTGATCAGGCTGGTCTCGAACTCCTGACCTCAGGTGATCCACCTGCCTCCATCTCCCAAAGCGCTGGGATTACAGGCGTGAGCCACAGCGCCCGGTTATAATGGCTACTTTTATTGAGCAACCATTGTGTGCCAGATCTTAAGAATAGCCATATATTATTACATTTAGTCCTTACACTTAGAAATGTAGTTTTATTCTCATTATTCAGATGAAAACACTGAAGATCAGAGAAATAAACTGCCTAAGGTTACACAGCGAGTAGCGGGCAGAAGCACCATCTGAACCGCCCTCTGATTCCACAGCCTGTGCTCTTTCTTCCACATTACATGCAGGAAACAAGTCCTGTCCTGTTTTTAAGATCATTGGTTCTTCAACATCTTAGTTTTGAATCACAGAAAAGTAGAGCATTAGGTAGACAGGATTTCATAAGAAAAACAATTTAATAAGATAAACAAATTATTGGACAAGATCATAGTGCAGGATAAGATCTGATCTTGCTTTGGGAAGTTTGAGAACAGTCATTACACTACTTATGGTGACTGGGTTCAAACCCAGAGATGTCTTAAATAAGTAAGTCCACGTCATTGATGTCCCAAATGCCTATGGATCTCACTCTCTGATAACAGTTTCCAGACTTTTGAATTTCAGAAATATAAATAAATAACAAAGTGGGAAAAGGAATAAAAATAACCTTGCAAACTTTTTTATTTTGCCCAGTAAGGGCAAAATAAAGTACACTACTCTGTACTGTGACCTTTGTTTCCATAAAGATTAAACATTTTAGTACTCCTCTCCTCCCAAACTGGAAAAATATAATTTGAAAACAAAGGATTGTTCCTCCAAAGAAAGAATAATTGGTAACCTTACTCTCCATATATATTCCCCATTGTCATTATTTTTGTCATATTTGCAGTAAAGGGGAGAACTCTGTCTTTTAGTGGTTCTGGTATTGGATAAATGGCTGAACTTACTTTATAGTTCCCAGAAATGATCTTTCGGTAAGTTACAACTAAATCAGGAAAATGGAACAAGATAAAGATAATATAGAAAGCTAATTGATCTTGCTTTGCATATAGACCTTCAAGTTTAATTTTTAAAAGTTGTTGAGTGACATTTCCATTTCTGGTATTTATTAAAAATTTGCAGGGTAAAGCATAAAGTTTTAATCTGTTAATCATTTGTTTAAGGTGGTAACTAATCTTTGAGATCTTGAGGCCCAATGTATTTGTATTTCGACATTAGCCTGAGCCAGGGGTAAGTCGAGAACTAGCAGGAACTTCTCAATTTACAAATCCTAAGAGAAGAAAACGAGGACGTTTCATTGCTTCAACCAAAAATGTTTACTAAGTGCTTATTTTAGTTTTGGGCATAGGCACTAATAATATAGTTTATGGAGCCACTAAACCCCGAGCTCTTTAAGAGCAGGCTCTGTGTAGTCCCAGCTGCTAACAGGTCCCAAGCCAAGTGAGGAGCACAAATAAAGTTTGTTGAATGAATGCGAGAATAAATGCCAAGCACTTCTAAAAATCACAACAAAGACAGGATGAAAGGAAGCTTGTTTACTTAAACATGACTAACTAGAATCAAGGGATATGCCTTGACATTTATGAGGTAAATTTAGGAGAAATAAAGGAAACACAGGATAAAGTAAAAATAAAGTAAAAGTGGGCAAAATCAAAATAATCCTAAACCAAAGCCAAAAACAAAGTCTTTCCCTTGCAGCAGCTTGGATCCAATATTGGAGATGGACCGTTATTTAAGAAAACTGGAATTAGGCATTCTCATCATAAAATATATTAAGTGAAATTTTGTTATTATAAAAAAGATATATAGTGTTTGCCAGAGAGGGCTCAGTGAGGGGGCACTTTTTCTACTTCTACTGATTTTACTAGAAGACCTGGATTTATATATATCTATATTTATTTATTTTCTTTCTTTCTTATTTATTTTTTTTTAGACAGAGTCTTGCTCTGTTGCTCAGGCTGGAGTGCAGTGACGTGATCTCAGCTCACTGCAAGCTCCACCTCCTGTGTTCATGCCATTGTCCCGCCTCAGCCTCCTGAGTAGCTGGGACTACAGGCACCCGCCACCTCACCTGGCTAATTTTATGTATTTTTAGTAGAGACGGGGTCTCACCGTGTTAGCCAGGATGGTCTTGATCTCCTGACCTTGTGATCCGTCTGCCTCGGCCTCCCAAAGTCCTGGGATTACAGGCTTGAGCCACCGTGCCTGGCCTAGTTTGTTTTCTTTTCACTTTTTTTTTTTTGAGACGGAGTTTCGCTCTGTCGCCCAGGCTGGAGTGCAGTGGCGCAGTCTCGGCACGCTGCAACCTCTGCCTCCCAGGTTCAAGCAATTCTCCTGCTTTAGCCTCCCGAGTAGCTGGGATTACAGGCACTCACCACCAGGCCTGGCTAATGTTTTTGTATTTTTAGTAGAGACAGGGTTTCACCATGTTAGTCAGGCTGGTCTCGATCTCCTGACCTCATGATCCACCCGCCTCGGCCTCCCAAAGTGCTGGGATTACAGTCATGAGCCACTGCGCCCAGCCCCCCTTTTTTTTTTTTTTTTTTAAAGACAGGGTCTTGCTCTGTCGCCCAGGCTGGAGTGCACTGGCACCACGTCAGCTCACTGCAACCTCTGCCTCCCGGGTTCAAGTGATTCTCTCGTGCCTCAGCCTCCCCAGTAGCTGGGATTACAGGCATGTGCCACCACACCCAGCTAATTTTTGTATTTTTAGTAGAGATTGGGTTTCACCACGTTGGCTAGGCTGGTCTTGAACTCCCGGCCTCAAATGATCCATCTGCCTTGGTCTCCCAAAGTGTTGGAATTACAGGCATGAGTCACTGCACCTGGCTGGATTATAGCTTTATTATAAACTTCTATTGAATTCTCCAAATATATAAGGCAAAAGAAAGGTGCTATTTTTTGAGCAGTTGGTTCACAGTATATGTTAAATAATTGGTCTTTTGATTATTTCCACCAGCACTCTCCATAGGCTTCATAGTGTCTCCACTATGCTAGGTAAAATTTAATAATAATAATAACTTTTATTATTAAATTTGACCTGAAACACTTGTATAGCATTTATTCTGTGCTAGGCAGTGTCCTAACTGCTTTATACGTGTTAATTTATTTAATTTTTATAACGGTCAATGAGGTAAGTGGTATTATCACTCCCATTTTACTGATTAGAAAGCTAGAGTATGGCACGGTTAATTTGCCCACCATCGCATAATTAGCAAGTGATAGATCTAGGATTTGAACTTAGCATGTTTCTCGAGTCTTTGTGCTAGATTTCCTCCCACTTAGGATTTTGTTCATTTGAAATACCAAAGGAATCCTACACAAGCCTACAAAATCAGAATCTCTGGGAGTAGGAGTCCACCATCTTGAATTTTTTTTTTTTTTTTTGAGACGGAGTCTCCTTCTGTCTCCAGTCTGGAGTACAGTGGTGCGATCTCGCCTCACTGCAACCTCCGCCTCCAGGGTTCGAGCAATACTCCTGCCTCAGCCTCCCAAGTAGCTGGGACTACAGGTGCTCACCACCACACCCCGCTAATTTTTGTATTTTTAGTAGAGATGGGGTTTCACCATGTTGGACAGGATGGTCTCGATCTCTTGACTTCCTGATCCGCCCACCTCGGGCTCCCAAAATGCTGGGATTACAGGCTTGAGCCACTGTGCCCGGCCTACCATCTTGAATTTCAACAGGCTTTCCAGGTGGTATTTGGGAGCCAAAACCCTAGGTTCCTCTTCCTTTGTCTTGCCACTGTTAGTCAAGCAATCACCATGACATAGTGGTTGTTGTCTGTGCATCTGCATCAACTCTTTAGAACAGGTGTCAACAGCCTATTGAAAATCTCAGAAATAATAATGAAACACTCGCAGAAATTCTGCAACACTAATGCTTTTGATGGCACAGAGAATGATGTGTGGAAAAACCTGACATTGACAATTTTGAGTTGAAAAGTAATTCAGTAGAGTTGAAGTCTGAGTGAGAGAGAGTTTTGGGAAGTTTTGACCAATTCATTTTGCTTATATATATATATATATATATATAATTTGGTGTAGGCTCAAGAGAGCTAAATATGATAAAAAAATCAAGAGATTTTTTGATAAGTTTGAAATAAATATCCCAAGTAATAAGAAAGCAATGTGTCACAGTTTAATTGGCTGTTTTTTTTTTTTTTTTAATAACATAATGGTTTGTCTTAGAATCAGTGATTAGACGAAATACAAGAGATGAGGCCAGGTGCGGTGGCTCACGTCTGTAATCCCAGCATTTTGGGAGGTCGAGGTGGGTGGATCACCTGAGGTCAGGAGTTCGAGACCAGCCTGGCCAACATGGTGAAACCCTATCTCTATTAAAAATACAAAAAATTAGCTGGGCATGGTGGTGGGTGCCTGTAATGCCAGCTACTTGGGAGGCTGAGGCAGGAGAATCACTTGAACCTGGGAGGCGGAGGTTGCAGTGAGCCCAGATCACGCCACTGCACTCCAGCCTGGGCAACAGAGCAAGACTCCGTCTCAAAAAAAAAAAGGAAAGAAAAGAAAAATACGAGACACATTATCTTAGTCTTTAAGAATTACCCTTTGGGGCTGGGTGTGGTGGTTCATACCTGTAATCCTAGCACTTTGGGAGGTTGAGGTGGGAGGATTGCTTGAAGTCGAGAGTTCAAGACCAACCTGGTAAACATAGTAAGACTCCATATCTTAAAAAAGAAAAAAGTACCCTTTGGTTCCTGATACATGAATGTGATATCAAAATTCCTTGTCAGTAAACCTGGATTCTTATTTAGAAAGAAACCAGAACAGTGAATTAAAAGGTAAAAAAAAGGCTGGGCGTGGTGGCTCACGCTTGTAATCCCAGCACTTTGGGAGGCCGAGGCGGGCGGATCACGAGGTCAGGAGATCGAGACCATGGTGAAACCCCGTCTCTACTAAAAATACAGAAAATTAGCCGGGAGTGGTGGCAGGCGCCTGTAGTCCCAGCTACTCGGAGAGGCTGAGGCAGGAGAATGGTGTGAACCCGGGAGGCGGAGCTTGCAGTGAGCCGAGATTGCGCCACTGCACTCCAGCCTGGGCGACAGAGTGAGACTCCGTCTCAAAAAAATAAAATAAAATAAAATAAAAGGTGAAAAAAAATCTTGTGAACCCAAAGGACTAGATGGTAGAGTCTAGAATGCTCCTTCCAACCTGGGCAACAAAGTGAAACCCTATCTCTACAAAAAATAAAAAAAATTAGCTGGTCATGGTGGTTTGCACCTGTAGTTTCAGCCACTCAGGAGGCTGAGGTTGGAGGATCACTTGAGCCTGGGAAGTAGAGGCTAGAGTGAGCTGTGATCACACCACTGCACTGCAACCTGGTGAGAACCTGTCACAAATAAAAAGAAAAAAGAAAAAAAGAATGCTCTCCCATCTCCACACCTTTCTTTCACATTATTTCAACCTGGTCGAGATGTTTGAGGTGGGCGTGTGGTGGGGGAAGTCAAGGACAGAATAATAACTGGCTGATCTGAAAGGTTTTGAGCTAAAGGTGTAAATAATTTATCATAAAGATGGTGTAATTATCCCAGAGTGTTTAGCTTGTCATGCTGGCTCCTCTTAGGGTTCAAGCAGGAGCCTATTATATTGTTATCATATAATGAGATAATCTCCAAATAACATTACTTTGCTCCTATATGTACAATTAATTTGTAAGCCACTGCCAATTTATTAACCAAACTCTAAGAGAAAGCTATTAAAAAACAAGACAAAACAAAAGCAAGACGAAACAAAAGCAAGGGTTCTAAAGCTAGCCCGTAATCAATTATTACACAGGGTGATTCAAAATATTTTTTTAAAAAGTGAAAAATTATGGCTGCTCTGCCTATGAAGTAGCCATTCTTTATTCCTTTACATTTTTTTTTTTTAGATGGAATCTTGCTATGTTGCCCAGGCTGGAGTGCAGTGGCGTGATCTTGGCTCACCGCAACCTCCGCTTCCTCGGTTCACGCCATTCTCCTGCCTCAGCCTCCCTTGAGTAGCTGGGACTGCAGATACCTGCCACCACGCCCGGCTAGTTTTTTGTATTTTTATTAGAGACGGGGTTTCACCATTTTAGCCAGGATGGTCTCAATCTCCTGACCTCGTGATCCACCCGCCTTGGCCTCCCAAAGTGCTGGGATTACAGGCTGGCGTCACTGCGCCTGGCCTATTCCTTTACTTTTTAAGTAAACTTGCTTTCACTTTACTTTATAGGTTTGCCACAAATTCTTTCTTGTGTGAGATCCAAGAACCCTCTCTTTGGATGTGGATCCAGACCCCCTTCCAGTAACATCTTCCTGGTGAACCATGAAGGGGTGATACTGAGGAGGCCACGACCTGAAGAAAAGAGACTGCAACACTAATTGGCTGACTTTGGGTAAGTGGTGGGGTACTCAGGTAAAGGATGGGATTGGGTTAGAGGCCCAACTTAGGGGAGTTAGAGTTCCTCCTAAGACAGAGAGGGTTAAAGGCCCCTCTTAATAAAAGGCAAGAATGCTTGACCAAACTTGGGTGTGAAGCCCAATTTAGGAAGGTTAGAGTCCTTCCTGAGATTTATGGGGTTAGAGGCCCCTCTCAGTAAAGTCCCTCTTGGTTAAAAATGGATTTGGCACTATGGGATGTTAACTGCTATTCTCTTTGAATTAATCTGCCTTGCACTCTTTGCTGAAGGTTGTGGGTGACAGGATTAGGTATGTACAGGATCATGGGACATAGGGAGCTTTTTTTTTTCTCCCTCAAAGGGGAAACTAGAGAGCTGATGGAACTGCTGGAAAAAAAATCCCTTCACTACCGACAAGCAGCTGCCTGAACTTTTGATTCAGTGTTGCTGCAATGGGCGGGTCTCTCTCTGGCCTCTCTGAGCTCCTCATCTTCCCTACACTGCCACAGACAATGGTTTTCTCCTTTTTCTCCTTTCCCTTTCCTATCTTTCCTGTTATGCAGGGCGATCATCTTGCCCAGAGACCACATTTTGAAACTTCTGGTCTGAAGTTGGATTAAAGATGACAGGGCTCATCCGGGGGCAAGCTTGACCCTTGCCAGTTCAGTATTGGATGCTAAGGGGAGTGGCTAATGTCTGTTTTGTCACACTCATTTTACCCTGGCTAGAGCAAAATGGAATAGAAAATGTTAATTCAGGTTCCCCATGCAGCTGATTGGGTGGCATCTTACAATATTGAGAGGGTTTTGCCTATGATTCCGTGAAACGAAAAACGATGATTTTCCTTTGAGTTGCAGCTTGGCCCCCAGGGCTTTCATGCAGTGAGCAAGGTCGTGAGGGCTGCTCAGGGAAAGAAAACCCAGAAACCTGGCATGCTTGCCAAAGGGTAAGGAGTTCTTACCAGTCAGACTTCTCATCTCTCTGCCTGTGCAAACTGGTTGAGTGAATGGTAAAAATCAATGTTTATCTTCTCTGCAAAGTTTTGATTAATGGAAAAAAGGATGTGTGAGGCCAGTCTTAAGATATAGTGAATCTGGTGTACTTTGTGCTGTAAATTTGTCTTTCTGCATTGTTCTGTCATAAAGAGGAGTACCTTAGGATAGAATATCGGCTTAGGACCCCCGTAAGCCTGCTGTTCAAGACACTCCAGGAAACTGGTCAGTTACAAACTTTGCTGCAGGTCTCTGAAACAAAAAAAATTAGATGAAGTTTCCCTCTCATCATGTTTTATGTCCTTGGGAGCTTGACCTTGTAACCATGTGGCGTTACTTTCTCTTGGTCTCCACCATCCAGGGAACAGGAATTTTGGGGTTCATGTTATACTTAGCCCTAAAAATTATCTTGAGCACTTAAAAGCCTTTGCAAGCTAAAAATTGGCTGCTCTAAGCTCCTTCTGGGAAGGGCAATGGAAACTGCCCAATGCTATAGCTTAGTTGCAATTTAGATTAACCCTGCTTATTCCTGTGAACCAATCAGTGATCTCTGACTGCAGTTCAGAAGAAACAAGAGGGATGGGTAGTGTAAAAATCTGGTTCAGTATTCTAATTCTGGACATTTATTGGAATCAGCTAGCAACCCCATAACAGCTTGGTTCCAACAGTTGCCAGTTCATGAAAAGCCTTCCAATTTAGTTTATTTGGGAAAATTTTATTTATTTTGCTTTACTGTTGTGGAATATATTGCTGTTGTACTCTTTGTGTAGGAATGCAGGATAAGCTTACTGAATGTTTTCTTAAATTGAACACTTACTAATCTTCCAGAAACTCAAGATTTTTGAATGGCCCTTGCCATACCAACACTTTCTGACTGAGCTCCTCTTTGCCCTGGATGCAAAAGACCCTAATAGTTAGGCACGAATATCACTGCCCCTATTCAGCCTGATCCATCTCTTACAGAAGATAGATCTTCATCCCTTTATAACCCTTAGAATTAAGGGTTCCCTTGTAAAAGAAAGGGGGGAAATACGTAGAGGCGTTTGATCCAGAGCAACTCCGTCTTGAATAGGGGCTGGTAAATTGGCTGCATGCATAGGAAGTTAGGGATTCTGAGTTACAGGATGAGACAGGAGGTCAGCACAAGATGCGAGTCATAAAGACCTTGCTGATATAACAGGTTGTGGTTAAGAAGCCGGCCAAAACACACCAAAACCAATATGGTGATGAAAGTGACCTCTGGTTGTCCTCACTGCTCATTATATGCTAATTATAATGCATTAGCATGCTAAAAGACACTCCCACCAGTGCCATGACAGTTTACAAATGCCATGGCAACATCGGATAGTTACTTCATGCTGTCTAAAAAGGGGAAGAACCCTCAGTTCTGGGAATTGCTCACCCCTTTCCTGGAAAACTCGTGAATAATTCACCCCGTGTTTAGCATATAATCGAGAAGTAACAATAAGTATAAGCAGCTGAGAAGCCCACGCGGCTCCTCTGTCTGGGGAGTAGCCGTTCTTTACTCCCTTACTTTCTTAATAAACTTGCTTTGACTTAAAAAAATTAGAGGCTGATAAGGCAGAAAAAGCATCTCACTGGGGGTGTGAAGTGAAGAGAATCTGAAACCTGGCTTGATTTTGTAGCGTGAGAATAGGCAGAGAGTGTCCTACAGGAATCACTGGTCACAGATCAATAGCCAAAACTCTAATAATTATTTTAGTTCCATAAAAGAAAATATGATTTCTTTTCTTTAACTCTGAAAGAGTTTTAGGGAATTACGGTTTTCTTAAGTTAGACTTCTTTCTGTAAGTAGCCAGTGTTTTTTAAAAACTATCCAACTTTTGGCCAGGCGCTGTGGCTCACAGATATAGTCTTAGCATTTTGGGTGGTTGAGGTGGAAGGATCGCTTGAGCCCAGGAGTTTGAGACCAACAACATAGGGAGACCCTGTCTCTACAAAACATTAAAAAATTATCCAGGTGTAGGCCGGGCATGGTGGCTCACGCCTGTAATCCCAGAACTTTGGCAGGCCGAGGCAGGAGGAGCACCTGAGGTCGGGAGTTCGAGACCAGCCTGACAAATGTGGAGAAACCCCATCTCTACTAAAAATATAAAACTAGCTGGGCATGGTGGCACATGCCTCTAATTCCAGCTATTCGGGAGGCTGAGGCAGGAGAATCTCTTGAACCTAGGAGGTAGAGGTTGCGGTGAGCTGAGATTGCACCATTGCACTCCAGCCTGGGCAATAAGAGTGAGACTCCATCTCAAAAAGATAAAATAAAACAAAACAAAATAAAATAAAAATTATCCAGGTGTAATGGCAGGTGTCTGTAGTCCCAGCTACTCAGGACGCTGAGGTGAGAGGATCACTCAAGTCCTGGAGGTTGTGGTTGCAGTGAGCTGTGATGAAGCCACTATATTACAGTCTGGGTGACAGAGCAAGACCTTGTCTCAAAAACAAACAAACAAAAAACTATCCAACTTTTGTTAGAAAAAATAGTTAGAAAAATTATAATTCATAAGAAGTCTAAACAAAAATTAAGTGTGGTCTGCTAGCTTTGGACTTGGTACTCATCATGACTCCAACTCAAATAAATGAGAAAGTCACTCATCCAACTTGACATAAAGGAATATAGGGGTGCAGAGGCACACTCATACTGTAGTAGATGAAGAGATAGGAAGAAAAGCTGCCACGTGAGAAGCAGTACAGGGAGCAGGCTTGGGAGGAAGGAGCCAATTCGGGTAAATGAATACTAATTGACCAGAGCATCAGTCTGGATGCCTACAGAAATCACAACGTAAGGTGCTGTTCGGTCGCTATAAGGTAATTAGCTGTCTCTGAGCGTACCGCGTAACTTGTTGCCTCTATTTTCGCATATGCTTTTCATACCTCTTTGCCTGGTGAATGCTTCAGGACCTGGGCAAGTTAGGACTGATCAAGAAAAAGGAAGGGCAACAAAAGAGTTTAATAAAAAGTATGCAGCAGGCATTTCATGGACTTCAGAAAAGAAAAGGCAATTGGGCCACTGAGGATGTGCAGTTGGAAAGCCAGGATCAGAGTCTGTAATTCCATTGCTGCAGCCTCTGATCTCCGCTTCCTGCTGTGCTCTACCTTGTGTCCTGCTTCTCTCTGCAACACAGCCTTTTCTGCTCATTTAGGGTTCCTCAGCTCCACACTTTGGCCTGTCCTTGTGCTCCCTTCAATCCCACCTTTGCAAGTTCTTTAAAGTCCTACATCTGCTATTGTTCAAGTAAGGATCTCTGTGTCCCACATTCACATCCGAGCTCAGAAAATCTGGTTGGTTCAGCCCAGCCTATAAGTTAGTTTTCACTTGAATAGATGTAGAGCCCCAATTCAATCAGCTGATCCAGGACTTTGTGGAGATCAGATGGGACAAACATAGTCAGTCAGGATGCCCCTTTTAGCAGAGATGATAGATGGAGGAAATTTCAAAGGGGGCAGGATTTGGATTGGCATCTTAAAACGTGTCCACTATATTTGGCATAATTATTACCCTGTACTCTTAATACCATTATTACATTGTATGGGATTGTATCATTTTTATATTTTTCCTACTTCATTAGACTTTCAGTTCTTAGAGGGTTCTTCACCGAAGGTACATCTGACAATTTATTTTGCCTATTCCCATGAATTTCTTGACAATTCGTAGCTTAGATTTCTGTCTACAGAGTCTTGCATTGTATGACCTCAGTGTGCTTCTGTTTCCTTATCTATAAAAAGGGGTTCATAAAAGTGCCTATGTTATTAGGTAGTCATAAGCATTAACGATAATATGCTCCATAAATATTGCCTATCATATTATCTTTTTTTCTTTATAGCCTCTTTCCTCACACGCCAAAATTTTTGTGTGTGCTTGAACTGAATTTTCTGTAGGGAAGTCATGAATGAGTTTTTGCATTAGGAATATGTGTATCGATTCCCTAAAAATAATCCTAATTGTGCTCTCTTACAATTCCATTTCGTACATGCCACAGATTTATCTTAAGGTATAGCACTTTCATATTGTACATAAATTATTTGTTTATATGCTTTAATATGTACTAAATAAGTCCCTGAAGTCAGGGGAAGAAGTTTTTCTGCCTTTGCCTCATCTTTGTATCCCTAGAGTATTTGTTGCTGCCTGGAATGAAGACGCTCTCAGTATATAATTTAACCAATCTCTGAAGATATACTTTTGAGCTCATACTCTAGCAGACAGACTCTGTAGACAGAGATCTAAGCTATGAATTGTCAAGAAAAATTATTCAAGACTTGGAAATAGGCAAAATAAATTGCCAAATATACCTTCAGTGAAGAGCTGGGCATTGCCTAGGAGAATTTTAAGGATTGTCTGATGTTATTTGATTGATTTGCTATTAACTAGGCTATTTAAAAACACTGAGAATAAAAGCTAAATTTCTGGAAAACTGACAGCAATATAACTAACTCATTTTCATAAGCAATGCAAATGAACTGTCAGGTAGAAAATATAAATCTCTGTAAGTCAAATTCTTATTTGGACTGTTTTAACATCTTACTGGTTTCTTAATCAAGGAATGAGTTGAATAAAATCTTTGGCATAATCTCATTTTATATTTGCATGGGAGTTGTGCTGCTAACTCACTGAAAAAGTATATTGTAATAGAAGTAATATGATCAATCTTATAGTGAAGACACAAAGATTTAGGGGAACAGACGGTGGGATAAATTTATTTAACATCATTGGGAGGAAAGACTTTACCTAAGTGATTTTAAAGCTGGGCTTTGAAGACAATGTTGAATTGGGGTGGAGCTGTGTTTGCAGAGGGGAAAGGAGAAAGACCTCTAGGCAAAAGAAACTGTTGATACGGTGGGTCTCATGGAGTCTGTTTACCAGAAAGACTACTGGCTCTTTACCAACTGCTTTTCAAAGGTGGTGAGATTTTGGGGTTGTAGGTCCACTGACACTGCTGTAGAGCTGTGGAAGTCATCATCCACTCCAAGATCAAAGCCCCAGGTGGCCCATAGACTTGTTCAGGAACCCTCTGCAATGCCTGTCTTTTAAACAAATGTAAACATGTCTTTTGCATTCGCATTTGAAATTTTACATATAAATGTGGACAAATTATTGTGTTTTAAAAATAATGAAATATACTCCATACAACTTTATATCTTCATTTAAAATTTAATTTTGCAACTGATATGGAATACATAATGTTAATCTGAGCATGATTTCCTAGTTTCTTAAACTTCTTCATAGACATAAAGAAAAGCCATCTTTTGTTTGAAAATTTAAAATCATTGTTTTCCCAATATAAAAGCAACTCATATATATTCATTGTAGAAAAATTGGAAACAAATATGGAAAAAGATTGAAATTAAACTTGTTTATAATTCTATCAACGAGACATGAGTGCTGTTAACATATTTTCTAGAACTTTTTCTTTGTACACACACGGAGTTTGTTAATTAACAAAAAATGACTGTTTCTTTTTATTGAGGTAAAATTCATATAACATAAAATTAACCATTTGAAAGTGAACAATTCAGGGGCACTTAATAGATTCACAATGCTGTGCAACCATCAACTCTATCTAGTTCCAAAACATTTTTATCACTACACAAGGAGACCCTGTACCCCTATTCATTTCTTCCCCCGGGCCCTGGCAATGCCAACGTGCTTTCTAAGATCTCTATGGATTTACCTATTCTGGAAATTTCATATAAATGTGTAGCCAATGGGACCTTTGTGTCTGGCGTCCTTTATTGAGCATAATGTTTTCAAGGTCATCCACATTATGGCATATGTCAGTACTTCATTCCTCATTATGGCTGAGCAATATTCTATTGTATGTAGATAGCACAATTTATCCATTCATATGTTGGTGGTCAGCTTTTTCTTTTTACATCTTCTTTTTGAAAAATGCAATAAAAACCTTAATCTATCCTGAACATTTTTCATAATCTTGCTTCATATGTAGAAGGGTTAATGGTCACAGGAATATGCCTATACAAATATGCTTGCAGTATATAGAACTAGATTAAAAGGAGAGTCAGTTGATAACGTCAGATTTTTTTGGTTAACACCTGATGCGTGTAGGCACACCCACATGCAGGGAAATACAAACCACCACCACCACCACCACACAACAACAACAAAAAACAAACACTGGACCCAGACCCTTTGGCACATGCTTGTTTCTGTTGCCCCCAGATACAAATTTTTTCCTGCAGGCAGGGATGCCATCTCTTCACCATGAGGAACTGCTGATTCCTCTCCCCTCTCACTTCCCTTTAGGAGTGTGACCATCCTGGCCCACCCCTAAGAGTACTGTGCAATACTTGGTGATTTCAACACCACAATGCTTGACTGTTAGTGTGACTGATTTTTCTCTCAGCAACCAGAACAACACAAGTTCATTTTGCTCTCTAAGTCTAGCACCAAGTGAACTTGTTTCTCTCTCTTTAAAATTGTATTTTGCTTAAGTACCATGCCAGCAAAATTAATTCATTTCTTCAGATGCACAAAATGGTCTGTTGACTACCCAGCAGGCCATGCCTGATTTAGTAACTAACTTCAACTTTTGTTCAGTCCTTATCCTTTATCTCAATACTACGGGCTTTCTATCCCCACAACTACCATCTGCCCTCCTGACAGGATGTAGTATTTTGTTTTCTGAGGCCTTGGAAAAGTATGTAAGTCCTAAAATATTTGCGACATTTTCACTAAATTTACATAATGTACCCTGATACAGTTAATAACTACTTGGTTTAATTAACATTTCTTGAGTTCCTACTGTGTTCCAGGTACTTTGCCAGGCTTTAGCAATTACACACACACACACACACACAGCTAAGAGTATGAGTTAGAATTAGCAACATCTCTAACAGAGACACAAAACATAGTGGCTTAAATAATATAGGAGTTTATTTCTCTCTGATGTAAAAATCCAGATGGAGAAGCCCAAGGCTGGTGGGAAGGCTCCACAGTTGCCTGGAATTCAGTGACAAGTGACAAGCTTCCAGTTTTTTTTTTTTTTCTCTTTCTTTTTCTTCTTTCTTTCCTTTTTTTTTTTTTTTTTTTTTTTTTTTGCATCTCATTCTATTGCCCAGGCTGGATGTAGTGCAGTGGTGCAATTTCGGCTCACTGCAACCTCCACCTCTGGGGTTCCAGCAAATCTCCCACCTTGGCCTCCAGAGTAGCTGGGACTACAGGCATGCACCACCACGCCCAGCTAATTTTTGTATTTTTTGTAGAGACAGGGTTTCGCCTTGTTGCCCAGGATGGTCTGGAACTCCTGAGCTCAAATGATCCACCCACCTCAGCTTCCCAAAGTGCTGGGATTACAGGTGTGATCAACCGAACCCGGCAGCTTCCAGTTTTCTACTCCACCATCCCTAGGGTTGAACCCTCATCCTCATGCTCCAAAATGGGGCTTCAGCAATCTCATCTATGTTCTAGGGAAACAGGATGGAGGAAGGAAGGATGAAGGCATAAAAGGTATGATAGCTACCTTTTAAGGAAAATTTCCAGAAACTACTATACTTCTGCTTTGATCAACATCTAATTGATCACAACTTAGATATAACCAAGTGGCAACAAGGTAGGCTGGGAAATGTATTCTTTATTGCAGGCATCTATTTCCCAGCTAAAAACTGAGGGTCCTGATGAGGAGAAAACAGATAATAGATAAGGCAATCAGAAATTGTCAACATCAAAACACAGTCCCTGCCCTCTAGGCAGAAAAGGTAAGAGAATACTGTGAGTATGTAACAAAGGAATCTAATGTACACTGTGCAAAGTTTTCCAGAAATGGGGGTGCCTGAACTGAATTTTTAGGGAAGAGTAGGAGTGAAAGAGTGAAATAGGCAAAGAGTATGGTGGTAGTAATGGTTTGTTTTTTTTTTTTTTTTTGACAGGGTTTTCACTCTTGTTGCCCAGGCTGGAGTGCAGTGGTGCGATCTCAGCTCACTGCAACCTCCACCTCCCAAGTTCAAGCAAAGTCTCCCAAGTAGCTGGGACTACAGGTGCATGCCACCATGCCTATTTTTTTTTTTTTTTTTTTTGTATTTTTAGTAGAGACGGGGTTTCACCATGTTGGCCAGGCTGGTCTCGAACTCCTGACCTCAGGGGATCTGCCCACCTCGGCCTCCCAAAGTGCTGGGATTACAGGCGTGGGCCACCACGCCTGACCAAGTGGTGGTAATGATAATAGTGAGGGAGTTTCTGGAAAGGGAAATTAGCCAGTGGCCAAAGGCTTGAAAAGAATTGCTGTATATTAGTGTGGTTGTACCCTACATTTAGAGGTCAGGAATGTTGAAAGATGAAGTTGAAAAGATAAGCAAGGGTGAATACTTTTTGTGTCTGGTCTACGCTGTATAATTATTCATATGATAAAATATTTAAAAAATTAGTTGCCACTTAAGCTCTTGCTTAAATGAGTTTATAAAAGTGCTAATCAGTGATCGTTAAGGAAATAAATTGTATACATAGAGCATATTACTTTTCACAGTACAATCATAAATAGGTACCTGCAAAAATATGAACCAATCTTCTCTATACTCCTTCTAAATGGTCAGTGTTCTCAGAGCCTAGCAACAAAATAATCTAACTAGATGAAAACTTACCGTATTCACCTGCTTATAAGATGCACAAAGATTCACCTTTACAACAGAGAAAGGTATTTAAAAACTACCCCATGTCCAATGCACTTACATTAGAGATAAAAAGCCAAATGCATAATGAATGAGAAATAGCTAAGAGTCTGAGTTACAGTCACCAAGAAGACAATAATTTAATGCTACCTCTAGCAGAGAAAGAGAGCAGATACATAAGTTTTTTTTTCATCCTATAAGTGGCATTCTTACTTAAAGCAAAAGCAAATATAACAAATCGGAGGCCACAGAGATGGTCAAAGCTAGAGTTTGAGGCTGTGATACAGATTTTTTTGCAAAGATGGCCGATAACTTCTTCTATACCCATTTTCAATGTGACTTTTCTGTTCTTCCCATTGAAAGGTGGATTTGTTTTCCTAGTTCTTGAATCTGTGCTGGCTCTGTGACTTGTTTTGACCAAGGAATGTGATAGAAGTGACTCTGACCTTCAAGGCTAAGCATGAGACTGCCATGTACAAAAGTTGGTCTAGTCTATGGAGGACAAGATGCCACATAAAAGGGAACTGAGGCACCCCAGACAACAACTAGTATCAACTGCTAGACATGAGGCCATCTTGGACCTTCTACCACAGTTCACTGCAGTTGTGTGAGTGAAACCAGCAGAAGAACTTCCCAACCAATTCACAGAACATACGAAATACTAATAATTGTTGTTTTAAGCCACTATGTTTCAGAGTGGTTTGTTAAAGTGATAACTGATATAGGTTCGCACCTATGATATTTTAGATTAAAATGCATCATTGCTATAGTTTATGACTGAAAAGCAACACAGGTATTGCTACAACATCAATTTCAGACTTTAACACAATAGACTGCAAAATGAACTGGTAGCAGAAAGTCAGGGCTTCCATTGCTATACAACTGAAGAAACCAGAAGCTTAAAGTGTTAGACATCCCTAGGAAAACCGTAAGGTCCCCACAACTAGAAGAAATATTTTTTAAAAATAGGTATTAGATCCTCAAACAAATGGAATCACTTGAGAAATTTAATATTTAAATTATATAGATAGCTCAACAAGAACTAATAACAGATATATCAAAGATCAACATTATGATACTGTAGATTTATGAGTAAAAATTCCAGTTACCTCTGTAGGTAAGAGTAATAATGACACAAGTCATGCCCCTTGACTCTTTTTTTTTTTTTTTTAGACAGAGTTTCACTTTTTGTTGCCCAGGCTGGAGTGCAATGGTGCAATCTTGGCTTACAGCAACCTCCACCTCCCGGGTTCAAATGATTCTCTTGCCTCAGCCTCCTGAGTAGCTGGGATTACAGGCATGCGCCACCACGCCCGGCTAATTTTGTATTTTTAGTAGAGACGGGTTTCTCCATGTTGGTCAGGCTGGTCTCGAACTCCCAACCTCAGGTGATCCACCTGCCTTGGCCTCCCAAAGCTCTGGGATTACAGGCGTGAGCCACTGTGCTCAGCTGCCCCTTGACTCTTGAAGATAAAGTCCTTGAGTTCCGTGGTGTAGTGGACAACCTCCAAAATGGCTGCTCACGACTCTCCCTTCCTGGCACTCACTTTCTTGGGAAATAGTCTCCCACACTAAGTTATAGCTGACCTGTGCACCCAATAAAATATGGTGGAAATGATGGTGTGTGACTTCTAAGGCTAGGTTATAAAAGACATTGCAGTTTCTACCTTGGTCTCTCTCTTGGATCACTTGCTGTTGGAGAAGCCAGCTGCCGTGTCTTGAGGACACTGGCACAGCACTATGGAGAGGAACACATAGGAGCTGAGGCCTCCATCTATCTGTTAGGCTCAGCTTGCTAGCCATGAGAGCCTGCCATCTTGGAAGCAGGGCCTTTGACTTCAGTCAAGACTTCAGATGACTGTATCCCTGGCTATTTCTTTTTTAGATAGCTTTATTGAAAGTATAATTTAATTGCCATAAAATTCACTAATTTCAAGTATACAATTCAATGATTTCTAGTAATTTTACAGAACTGCCCAACCATGACCACAATCTAATTTTAGAATATTTATATCATGCCAAAAAGAAACCTCATACCCATTAGCAGTCACTCTCAGTTCCACCTTCAGCCCCAGGCAACCACTAACCTATTTTCTGTGACTGTAGATTTGTCTTTTCAGAAAATTTCATACAAATGATTTCATACAAACGAATTATGTGGTCTTTTGTGTCCAGCTTCTTTTATTTAGCATATAGCTGACATTTTGATTGCCATCTCATGAAAGACTCTGCACCAGAACTTTCCTGCTGAGCTACTACTAAATTATTGATTCACAGAAACTGTGAGATAATGAATCTCTACTGTTATTTTTGGCTGATAAATTTTGGGGTAATTTATTGCACAGTAATTGATAACTAGTATACATAGGTATATGATACTGCTGGGAAACTACGTCCCACATTTAATGGCACAGATTCAATGGGCCATTAAACCCAATCCCAAAGGTACTATTAAGAGTTGTGTTGGGATCTCAAATCCAAGCAAAAAGAAAAAAAAAAAAGAGTTGTGGACATGATAAATTATATCTTACAATTCGATTAGCATATTTTGTTAATGATACAAAACTGCTACTTTTTCTAATTTTTAAAAGAAATCCATTTCCAAAATTAGAAGAAAGAATTTCCAATTTGTTTTTAGGCCCATGAAAAAATTTGGATGAACAAGAAAGAGATGAAATTGTGGACAGTCAAAAGTGTGGTCTAGCTGCCCTGGTGGGCTACCAAGGAAACTTGCCATATTAGTCTGGAGTGAGTTTTGACTCATCAGATTGGACAATAAAGGCTCAGCTGTAATTCCAGGAGACTTAGTCATTTGCAACCTTGAGATGCAGCTATCAAGAAGCCATTTAAAGGATTCATGAGGGAAGAGAACAGGTGGATACAGGCTTCAGATTTCGAGTTTGATACCAAGAGGAAGAAAGAGGCTCACAACTTCACAACTGTGTGAATGGGCCAAAACTTCATGGAATGCTGTAAAACAAGAGCCAAATGCGAAATGGTTTAAATAATGTGAATTAGTAACACTCTTGGAAACCTGAGTACAATTTGTTGTTTGATGATAGTTTTGACTTGGTTTCTAATGCAGTGAAGGTCAAAGATTGAGAGACTCATCTAGAATCCAGTAGTAACAAAAAGGAACCCTTGGATATGGCGCGGGGGAAGGGAGGAAGAGGGAGAGAGGAGGGAGGGAGGGAGAGAGAGAGAGAGAGAGAGAGAGAGAATGCCGCAGGTCATTAGGAATTATTTTTCATTCTTCCTGCAACTTTTTACTGAAAAGATTACCAAAGACTGACAGATCTTTGCCTCCAATCTTCCCCACCCTTCCCTTTATGCTTCAAAATGCTACAAAGTCATCTTCCCAAAGCAGCTCTGATTATATAAATTTTTGCTCAGAAACATCTGATATACCCCCACTGCATGCAGAGTGAAATCTGGGCTTCTTGGAGCATTGAAGACTCTCCATAATATGTTTTGGTAGGCCAAGAGATAGACCACTTGGATACCTTGATCTCTTGCTAAGTATTATTTACTTTCCCTACCCTATAAATCATCTGCCTCAAACATTAATCTTTGTACCTTCAACACCCCTCTATTTTCTGTACTGTATTTGCAGCATTTCTTATCTCAGCCTGTCCAAATTAAACTCAGCGTTTATGTCAGGCTATGTCTCCATAATACCTTATCCACGCCCTTAGTCAACATTCTTCTTCCTCTTCTGTGGTGCATAATTTTTATATCTCAATCACACCACCTTTGGCGTTCTGCCTGGTTTTACAGATAGTTGTGTCTTGGTGTCCCCTACTTCCTTACCCTGTGATTCAAGCATAGTATGGGTTAAAAAATTTGCCATGAATTGGCCTGTGGCAGGGATCTGATGATCCTTGTTATCAACCACTCAAAGTTTAGCAGATAGTATGGAAAATCAGGCGATTCTGCTAATTCATGAAATTACTCATGAAAAAAAGTCTAAAGGAGTCACCCGTCTCTAAGGCGGCTTTTTGCTGTCTAGAATAACCGTGACAAAAGGTGGGAGCAAAATAATTAGCTTTCAGGGGAGTACGGCTTCTCTAAATAGTTGCAAGATGCCTACTATTTTGTTTATGTAAAATAAAATATCTTACGTACTGCACTTTGGAAAAGACTGAAGAGATCTAAGATAGCTCCAGGTGGAAATTCCCGGTGACGGGTGTCCTTCTTCTGAGGTCAACTGCACTGACCATTGCACACTGTATTCTGGAATAGGTTCAACACAGCAAAACGGGCTCGTAGCGCGTCCCCGGCGTCCGACTGCTGCGTGGCACCGAGCGACCTACACCCCCTCCGCCCCCACCTCTGCAGCGGCCGCAGCCCGGGAGGCTCCAAGGGAACTCCCGCACGTCTGCGCGCGCAATCCCGGGACGGCGGGTCGGCGCGGCGCGCGCAATTGCCCTGGAAACCACGGCGCGCGCACGCGCAAACGCGGGTGATTGTGGGGAAGAAAGACTGAGCTGAGAGCTTTGACGCGGGAGGAGGGCTCTACCTCCCGTCGACCGTCGCTCCCCCGCTCCCTTGCTGCACGCTCCCGGCTCGCGCGTTCCCCCGGTGCCCTCCCCCGCCTCACACGCACCCTTGCCCTCCCGCATTTGTGCGCCGGTGCAGCAGGCAGTGGGAACATCCGGGCATTTCCGCAGCTGAGCGGCGACCCGGGCGGCGGCGGCGGTCGAGGAGCTCCCATGGCAGGGACGAGGCGGAGAGAAGGCGAAAGGGGGGCGAGGAGTTAAGCCAGGGCCTCCGCGGGGCGGGTTTCCGAGGGAGGCACAGAGGGAAACGGCTCTCGCAGCCGGAGGAGGGCCGGGCGCGGGGCTCGTCGCCCCTCTCGCGCATTCTGTCCAGCCCGGGCTCCGGAGATGCATCTGCATCAGGTCCTCACCGGGGCTGTCAACCCTGGAGACAACTGCTACTCCGTGGGCAGCGTCGGGGATGTCCCCTTCACGGTGAGCGGCGGCCGGGAGCCCTAGGGGAAGATACCGGGGGCCAGACGCGGGGGCAGGGACCTCCTGTCCAGGGCTCACGCCTCCTCAGGAGGCTGTGAGATGTTGGTGGGCCCCACCCGTGGCCCCTTGGCAGCCTTGGGGTTTAGTTCCCCCTGGGACCCGTGGGACCGTGGGTCTTGCGTCTGGTGTAGGAAATCACCCGTTAGGGGAAGGGCTTAGGAATCCACCGCACTCTCCACCCCCAGCAAACGGGCCTGAGGTGACTGGACTAGAAGAAGGCTCCTCCTAGGGCGGCCCTTCGGTCTGCGGTGGAGGAAAGTGGTGGTGCCGCTGAAACCCCAGAGCGTCCGTTTCGCACCTGCTCTCGGTGTGGAGGCGAAGAGACTTGGTGTTTGGTCTCGGAGCGTGGAGGTGAAGAGACTTGGTCTCGGAGCGTGGAGGCGATGCTGCGCCTTGGCTCCCCCTGCCCGCTGTGCTAGGGCAGCAAGGAGCTGCTGGAGTCTGTGGCTTTAAGCCTGACTCTGTGTATCTCCTGATAATGCAGGATCTTAATTCCAACCAGAAGATAGAAAAATTCATCCTCTGCGCCCGAAAGATTTAGAATGGAAGGGTTAGAGTCACAGTGGCTTGGAGAGCTGTCTCATTTATCAGGAGGTCGTAGTTTGGTAATCCTCCTAGATAATATTGTAATCTATAAGGTAGCCTTTTTTTTTAATATAGTAAGGCAATGTGAAAAATTTACGACAGTGCTTGTTTGAGAAAAGTGTGTGTATACATAACGTTTTAGAATCTCCTTAAAAGCTGGATGAAATAGACATGTTTCTCAGGGAGATTGGACTCATCAGTCCTTTTTGAGAATGGAAATGTTCAAACCAAGCCTTGGAGCTTCGTTTACTCGTAGATAGACTCCCATAGATTAATGAGTTCTTTTTTAAAGAATGAAATTTATACATGGTCTTCCTTAAAAGGAACTGTAGGCAGCCAGACCTTTATTAAATACATTTTGTAAACTGTTCTTCTTGATAAAACTGGAAATAGCGTAATGGTATGCTTTTTAGACAAGGAAAACCCTTTGATGTCTGCTTTCCAACGGTGTTTTTAAAACTGCGGAAAATAAAGCTTCAGCAAAACTGCAGAATCATTATGTAGCAGTGCATTCTGGAACAGAATTTATTTTTTGACGTTTTGTGATACATTAACCCTAGAAGATTGCTTTTTAGCCATTTTAATTTTTTAGTGTAATCCACTTGGCCTAGCTCCAGTTTAGAACGACCCCTTTTGTCATCTGTGTTTTATGTACACGTGACTTAAAATATTCATATAGAGCTGAGCTTGGTCTTAAGTGTGTGGAGAATCTTTTGGGGATAGAAGAAATTTCCCTGTTCCCCAGTAGTGCAGATAGGAAGTTCCTCAGGGTTAGAAGAGTGGGCATCTTTCATCAAGAAACAAAGCTGGAATGTTTGGTTATAGATATTTTCCTGCTAGAATGGTGGTGGTAGTTTTCTGCTTCCATCTAAAGTGGAGTGCTGTCTCACTGCAGGTTTGGTATGTAGAACTAAATAAACGGGTTCAGATGCAGCCTGGAAAAGCCTGTGTAAGAACTGTTAGTGCTGTGCAGGTGTGGTTATGCTGTAGGCCACTTGTGACCAGATGCTTAGAGTCATTTTCAGATCTTCTTGCACCTCCCTAATTCAGCGTTTCACAAAGTCTAGTTGACTCTGCACTGTCTACCAGATTTACTCCTTTTCATATCCTTAACCACCACCTTATTTTACAATCTTATTGGTATTAATATAAAAGCTTTCAAAACTGTCATGTCTGATAACTTCTTCATCCTCCACACCGCTGCTAGGATAATTTTCTTCAAGTATCATTTTACTATATCACTCTTGGCTTAAGAATATGTAATTGTTTCTAATAGCTGTGTTAGGAAATGTAAACTTGTCAAGTATTCTCCATCTTTGACTTTAATTATATGTACCCCTCACTTTGGCCCCTCGGTTACATACTGATCTTCTTACTCTAACCTGCATTTTTATGTCGCAACAAGACAGTCCTTTTGGTCTTCCAAATTCGACTCAAAATTTACCTGGTTTAGGATGCCTGCCTGTGACACTGTTATTTTGGTCTTTTGACAAATGTAAATACAAACCCATTTTGCACACCATCTCATTTTACTACGTTAGTTTTGAGCGCACTGATCCAGTTATAATTTTGCCATAAACTAGAAATGACCTCTTGGGCTTTGTGAAAAACAAATTGAAAAAAAAAAAAAAAACCAAAAAAAAAAAAAAAAGTTGCTTTCAAGCAGTCTATCTATAATCAACTAACAAATACCTGAATTCCTATGTTTGTAAATATAGGAATAATAAATAGTAATAATAGTAAAATAAAATAAAGTAAAATAATAGTAAAAATAAAAAGCAAGCTCCTCTTCATGGAGCCTGTCACTTGATTTTAGAGCAATCAGGTGAAGAAGCTTTAGTTCTGGATCAGATGATTAAAAGGGGGACCAGCCAGGACTTGGAATGAAGGTCTTGTGACTTCTCATCGTGTGGGCTTTTCGTGGTAGTATTTCCTTCTTAATATGAGTGCCTGCTCTGGAGAGGGTGTGTGGGTGCGTAGGTGGGTTAGTGGATGGATGGAAGGCCTCCCAGACACAGTGTAGAAGGAACTACTGTCTTGCAACTAACTCATGATTCTTAGCTGATGTTGTGTTTCATGGTAACCTGAGAACCTTTTCAAAATACAATACATACTTTATTTCAGAGTCTAAAATTGATACATCTTTGAAGAACAGAATTGTTCTAAAAGGATTTTGAGTTTATGACAGTGTAATAATTGAACGAAATGTGTGTTGTATATTTTGCTGTGCATGGTGGGTGGCGTGATTGGCTGTGAATGACTACTTGATGTCGTGTTGTCCCAGTTTGTGCAATATTGACATGGTAGTGCAGTCTGTAGTGGACAATCTCAGCTGATGTCTGTGGTTTTAGTGGTAGCACGTAAGCTATGATGCTTTTCACCTGTGTTTAGGCAGTATACAGCTGTTTTCTTCAACATTCAATTGTGATTTTGTAAATGTAGCTGTAGATATCACATTTTAAAACATCACCTTTTGAACAATTTTGTTCTTTTCAGTGTAAGATCTAGGTTTTGGAAATGTTATCCTGCAATAAGTCAAATCTCTGGTAGTTCAAAGAGATGATCTTCTCCCGTGTATGAGCTTTATTATACTTTATTTTGCCTTTAAGACGTTTCTAACTCCCCTTGAGTGAATGTTTTGAGGGTTTATGCAACAGATATTGTAAATTTCTCATTATTTATGTTATTACTTTTCTGAAAGATAGTCCTTGGCTATTTCTTAAACTTTACTGCACATATTAAAATATTAATTGAAATAATGATCATACATGATGATTTTTTAAATTAAAAATTCATTTGGCCTTAAGGCTTACAGACTATTTTGAGATGTATAGGGGCAGTTACTATTATTCCAGTCTGACATGATTTCAACACATTGATCAAAGTTTACAAAAATTAGTCATTTGCACTCTTAGGGAATTTATAATATACTGGCAGAGATTAAAATGATTTATATAATTATAACATAAGGCAGATGGAAGAGATTGTAGTTGGGAAAACAAGAAGAGGTTTTATGGAAGATTAAGGTTTGGAAAGATAAGAACAACAGAAGCAAAGGAATGGCATAATACGAAGGATAAATTATTGAGTGACTGTTTTCTTTGCAAAAGTTACTTTTTAACCACAGGACTTCTTCATTAAATAACAGACACTCTTAGAATGTTGAAAAAATATAATTTGCAAACATTACCTGTAGCTTTTCAGGAAGACATACCTGGTATTCTGACATTCGATTTTTCTTTTTATTAAAATACCAACAAAAGGTTGGAAATAAATGGAAAACCATTCATTTAAAAATTAGAAGATAATGTTGTATAACCTCTTTTATGGCATTTAGATATGTCTTAACTCTATTGTAGAATAAAATTTCAGTCCTAGAGTTATGACAACACCAAACCTTGAAAATGATCAACTAGTTTATACATTTAGAAAATATTGAACACATAGATATGCTAAGCTTTGTGGGTATTAAAAAAAAAAGAATTACAAGACATAGTCTTGATTTCAGGGAGTTTATTGAAGAAGTGTAGGAACCTGGTAATCTAATAGGAGAGTAAAAGACACGTACCTAACCACAGTAGGCCAGCTGTGCAATATTACCAGTATTTAAGTGGGAATTCAGGAAGACTAAGAGATAACTTTTGGCCAGGGGAATCAAGGGGTTGGTTAGAAACATGCTTCTGTACTGGCTGGTTATTAATGTGTCGATCTGTGCTGAGAGGAAAGGGAAAGACAGAAGTCAAGAATTTAGAATGGACTTGTTTTCTAAGAGAAATTGGCCTTTTTGTTCTTGGAGTGTAGCTTCTTGTTTGTTTAAACGGATGCATTTAAAACCTTGTGGGCTTGGGCTTAGTGTCAGCCAGTATGTGAATATAGGGTTTATAAGTCCTATGTCCTTGTGTAGATTGTTAATTAGCCTTCTTTCTTGTAGCAAGAAGACTCCTAGCAACTACTCAGAAACTCTGGTAAGGTTCTGAATAATATCTTCCCCAAAAATGGGAGGTCAGAGACCAACTACTTGTATGGTGTTGGCTAAGTCACTTAAACATGTTTAGGTCTTTGATCTGTAAAAGAAGTTCTTAAAGATATTCTTTAAGTATTTAGACCACTAATGAAAATTATATGGACTTCTCTAGAGATTTTCAGGGGCCAAAAGAGAAAATGGACTAGAAACATAAAGTGGTTGTGTTGAAGTTGTAGGTCTGGAGTCTTTATCGTATATTGCTTCTCACTTGTATTTACAAGACTTGATCAGACCTCACAGTCAGGGAGTCTAACCTCCTTTCTGGCTCAGTAGATAGGCCATTCAGAGCGTTTATGAAGTAGTGGGTCTAGGAATGAGTCTTTGGGCTTACAGCTGAGGAGGAGCCTCTTGATTAGGTTTTGGTTCTTGGCACCTGGCAGATAATAGTTGCCTGCGACTGCCGTAGTACAGTATTGGATGGGAGATGGGACCAGTGTGATGGTGTTTAGGTTCTCCTTTTGCAGCTTTCCTTTTCCTGTGCGATGCCTTTATTTTAGTTTCTGTTCTTAGGTTTTGGGGTATTTAAAATATTACTTTAGAAATTATAATCAGATTATCTTAACTTGGATCTTGGTAAATTTTTAGAACAAATCAGAGTCTCAGTATTTAATTATCTGAAAGAGCACAGGATGTTGGGTGACAACCATAATGGCACAGTGGAAAAACAAGTCATGCCTGACCAATTAAATTTCCTTCTATGAAAGCAAGGCAGTACTTAAAATGGGATATAATATAGAATATCTAAAATTTGGATTTAGTCAGACTTATCTAGCTTGTCATTTTTTTTTTTTTTTTTTTTGAGATGGAGTCTCACTCTGTCACCCAGGCTGGAGTGCGGTGGTGCAACCTTTGCTCACCACAACCTCCGTCTCCTAGGTTCAAGTGATTCTCCTGCCTCAGCCTCCCACGTAGCTGGAATTACAGGTGTGTGCCACCATGCCAGGCTAATTTTTGCGTTTTTAGTAGAGACAGGATTTCACGATGTTGACCAGGCTGGCTTGAACTCTTGACCTCAGGTGATCCTCCTGCCTCAGCCTCCCAAGGTGTTGGGATTATAGGCGTGAGCCACTGCACCTGGCCATTTGTCAGTAATTTTTTAAAACGAATTTGGAAGCCAAATATTTTAGTAGAAGTTTTAGGGTTTTCAATCTTTTCGAGTTTGTAGAATCCTTTTGTATTACGTTAGTGCTCTGAAACCCTGATCCATGATGTAACTTGGTATTGAGGGACCACGTACAACTTAACAAAGGTGACATGACTATATTCACTCTCTCTTAAAGATAGCTCATGTAATCCTGGAATTTGATGTAAATATGAAACCACTGGCCTGCATTTCTTATTTTTTTGTATGTGGGTTTTTGTTTTCTTAAATTTCTTTTTTTTTGTTTGCCTGCAAGTTTTATTCTCCAATCTTCTCATTTCATGATTCCTGAGGCTTCCTTTAATGCTGTCTACCCCTAGTCCTGAACACCTAAAAAATGTAATGGTTATCTTATCTCTTTCAGATACAGAAAATAGAGTTAGGCCCCTCTAAATATTATACATGGTAATTTGGTGGGAGTGATTTTAGGGGAATAAATAATACCCTCTTAGATGGATTATCATTGGAGAGATGTTCCTTTAGGTTCATTTTCTTCTAAAAACTGAGCCTTGGGAATAATAACATTTAATTTAATTCATACTAAATAATTGTTGTTTTCTTCCTGTGATTTTAGGAGAAACCCATTGGTTCATACTAAATCAGTAGTGTTTTCTTCTTGTGATTTTAGGAGAAACTCAAAAAGTCGTAAGTGTGTTTTGCAAGTGAGCGTAGATGGACACAAAAAACACATAAACATTCTGGCTTAGACTCATTTCACAGATATATGTAGCTCATATGTTAGCTGTAGTTCAAAAACAAAATTCCATACGTTTTCTTAGGAGTAATGATTTTGGTTTGGTTTTGTGCTAGCAACTTCTTCATATCATCTCCGGCCTTGACTGCATCCACACTTAAGAGGATCTAATCAGCAGGAGGTAATCATATTATCATCATGTACCTTTCCCGTAATAACTCCCATCATTCCTTTTATGTGGATGAATAACCAGTGTTTTCCGCAAAGGCCACTTCCTCCATTTATGTTCTAAATTGGGTGTGATTTTGTCCCCCAGGAGACATTTGGCAGTGTCTGGAGACATTTTTGATTGGTGTAACTGGAGGTGGGGAATTGGTACTGCCATCTAGTGAGGAGAGGCGAGAGATTTTGATAAAACGTCCTACAGTGCACAGGATAGCCCTCCACAATGAAGAGTTACCAATCCCAAAATGTCAGTAGTACTGAAGTTGTGAGAAACCCTGATTTGTACCTTACGGTTTGCATCTCTCTTTCCTACTCAAGTGCATGATTCTAGCAGTTTCTCCCTTCTCTCTTATAAAAATGCTTTTTCTGCTCTACTGAAACATTGTCTTCATTTAGCCTTCTTAGTTTTCTCCTACCATGCTTAATTGCTTCTTCTCAGCCTGATTCCAGATTTGTATACTCAGCTGTTTCTTCGACATCTCCTCCTTGAAGGTCTAATAGCTATCACAAAGACCTCATAACATTTTCCTCTTCTAGTCTTCCCTAAATCAATAAATGGCAACTCCACTTTTCTTTACTTCCCTTGTAATCTACCTTTTTTCTTCCATTTATGTCCCATACCTAATGTTAGCAAATTCTAATGGTTATACCTTCAAAATGCTTCCAGAATCTGATTACTTCTTATCCCTACTTCTGCCACCTTGGGGCAAGACAGCATCATTTTTTTCCCCTGGATTATGGCAGTTGAATCTTAAATGGTCTTCCTGCCTTTTCTGACTCTAGCCTATCCTCCTTCAGTTTATTTTCAACGTAGTAGCTAGAATGCTCCTGTTAAAATGCAAATAAAATCTTGTTAGTCCCTTATTCCAGACTTTCACGTGGCTTTTTTTTCCACTCAGAATAAAAACCTGAGTGCCTGCAATGCCCTCTATTGCTATTTCTTTAGCACCTAAAACAGAAGGTGGTACAAAAAAGTACTCAATAAATTAGTAAATGGAAAGGATACTTAGTGTAATCCACACATTCTTATAGCAAAAACAGTGATTTTTCATAAGGCTATTTTTTATAATACTTGTTGATATAGGTCAGTGGCATTAAGTCATATTTAGAAAAATCAATTTTATATGATGAAGGCAGGGAGCTTTGATATAATATAGGTGTAAGGCTGTGCTGCCCTGGTTTACTCCAAGGATATATATTAATGTATCAAGAGGAATTGACAGGCAGTTCTCAAATTTTCCTCAATGATGCTTTTGAAAGACTTAAGTATATAATGAGTTAGAGGTTAGCCTGACAAATACCTGGAGTGTAGAGATTCTGTATTTTAGGAGTTTAATATGTTGTATTAATTTGCTGGGGCTGCCATAACAAAATAATGCAGACTGGGTAGCTTAAACAACAGAATTTTTTTCCTCACAGTTCTGGAGTTTGGAAGTCCAAGATCTATGTGTCAGCAGATTTGGTTTATCTGGAGGACTTTCTCCTTGTCTTGTACATTGCCCCCTTCTTGTTATGTCCTCATATGGCCTTTCCTCTGTGCACATGCACTTGTGGTGTCTTTCTCTCTTCTTAGGGACACTAGTCTTATAGGGCCCCACCCTTAAGACCTCATTTAACCTTATATTACCTCTTGAAAGGCCTTACCTCCAAATACAGTCACATTGGTAGAGTTTCACGCTATGAATTTTGGGGGCACACAATATAGTCCACAACATGTGTTAACAATCAGCTGAGCTGGTCCTGGAATTGAAAATTGAGGAGCCTAACAAAGACATGATTGAGGTGGCTGCCCTACTTGGTGGTAATCTCAACTCAACCAAAGGAGTACTCTTGGATAGAAGCAAGATTCTGTTAAAGAAATTTTAAGAATATGCTAATATGTGGACAAGTGGAAAATTCAAACATGGCCGTGATAATTTTATGCTGGACAAATTTTAGATAGACATAATTACAAGCACAGTTTGGCCATTAAAAGCAAAAAGCAAATAAAAACCACAAAGAAGGCCGGGCGCGGTGGCTCACGCTTGTAATCCCAGGACTTTGGGAGGCCGAGGCGGGCGGATCACGAGGTCAGGAGATCGAGACCACGGTGAAACCCCGTCTCTACTAAAAATACAAAAAAAAAAAAAAAAATTAGCAGTATCGAGGTGAGGCAGAGAATGGGTGCCGGCGGAGTTGCAGTGACCGAGATTGGCCACTCACCGGGGACAAAAAAAAACCACAAAGAAGTCAGATTTTTTTTGGTTTAAAAAATTAATATAATATCTGCATTGTAAAAAAGTTATAATTCCAACAGTGTTGAAATATAGAAAGTAAAACTGAAAGTTTCCAATCCCCAGAAGAATTTGTATAACTTACTGGTTATCCTTTATTCAAAAAATATTTAGGTGCCTAGGCATTGTGCATACAAGATAAACTAGCTATTAAAGTGCAATGTTGTACAAGAGGACTTGGTGTATGTTGTTATGTTGCAGGAAGTCAGGGACCCTAAACGGAGGGACCAGCTGAAGCCATGGCAGAAGAACATAAATTGTGAAGATTTCATGGACATTTATTAGTTCCCCAAATTAATACTTTCATAATTTCTTACACCTGTCTTTACTGCAATCTCCGAACATAAATTGTGAAGATTTCATGGACATTTATCACTTCCCCAATCAATACTCTTGTGATTTCCTATGACCGTCTTTAATCTCTTAATCTCATCATCTTCGTAAGCTGAAGATGAATATTGCCTCAGGACCCTGTGATGATTGCATTAACTACACAAATTGTTTAAACAGTATGAAATCTGGGCACCTTGAAAAAAGAACAGGATAACAGCAATGTTCAGGGAACAAGGGAGATAACCTTAAAGTCTGGCTGCCTGTGGGCCAGGTAGTACAGAGCCATATTTCTCTTCTTTCAAAAGCAAATAGGAGAAATAACGCTGAATTCTTTTTCTCAGCAAGGAACATCCCTGAGAAAGAGAAGGCGTCCCTAAGGGGAGGCTTCTAAAATGGCTGCTTTGGGGATGGCTGTCTTTTACGGTCGTAGATAGGGGATGAAATAAGCCCCGGTCTCCCTTAGCGCTCCCAGGCTTATTAGGATGAGGAAATTCCCGCCTAATAAATTTTGGTCAGACCGGTTGTCTGCTCTCCCTGTGTCCTGATAAGATGTTATCAATGACAGTGCGTGCCCGAAACTTCATTAGCAAATTTAATTTCGCCCCGGTCCTGTGATCTTGCCCTGCCTCCATTTGCCTTGTGATATTTTATAACCTTGTGAAGCATATGAAATCAAATCTGCTTTACAAATTAAATCTAGTCTAGTATCTTCATTTTGTGTCTGGAATTGGTTCCTGCCAGTGGGTTTGTGGTCTTGCTGAATTCAAGAATGGAGCCGCAGACCTTCGCGGTGAGTGTTACAGCTCTTAAAGATGGCATGGACCCAAAGAGTGAGCGGTAGCAAGGTTTATTGTGAAAAGCAAAAGGATGAAGCTTCCACAGCGTGGAAGGGGGCCCGAGTGGGTTGCTGCTACTGGCTGTGGTGGCCAGCTTTTATTCCTTTACTTGTCCCCTCCCATGTTCCGTTTCTGTCCTATCAGAATGCCCTTTTTTCAGGGCCTGCAATTGGCTACTTTTAGGATCCTGCTGATTGGTGTGTTTTACAGAGTGCTGATTGGTACATTTTACAATCCTCTTGTAAGACAGAAAAGTTCTCCAAGTCCCCATTCGACCCAGGAAGACCAGCTGGCTTCACCTCTCAATTTCATAGATGAGGATACTAATACTCCAGAGAAATTAAATGATTTAATGAAGGCCACCTAGTTAGTACTGTGGTAGAATTAAGACTGGAACACAAAGCTCCCAGTTCTCCCCCCCGACCCCTCAAGATGTGAAAAGTAACATATGCCCTTGTAGATAATTTGAAAAATGCTGAAGAAAGAGAAAATCATTTATAATGGAACAATCCAGAGATAACCCCACTTAACATTTTGGTAAATTGGACTGAGGCCTCATGGAGGAAGCTCATATTATTACTGATTTGAGAATGTTTACCTGTAATTTTCTTTCTTGAATGATTTTTGTGTAGTTATTTTGCTAATAATTTATTCTGTTTTGTGTAGATTTTCAAATTTATGAGTATAAAGTTGTTCACAGCAGCCTCTTAATATCTTCTTAGGTCTGCAGCATCTCTGTTGCTTCTTTTCTCATTACTGCCATTGGTTATTTGTGCCTCTCCCTTTTTCTTCAGCAGAGGTTTATCAACTTGGTTAATCTTTTTTAAAGAACCCACTTTAGCTTTACCACTTCTCTCTGTTATATACTTATTTTCTATTTTATTAATGTTTTTCTTAATTTATTATTTCCTTTCTTCTATGTTATATTAATTGTGCTGTTTCTCCCATACTTGTTGAGCTAAATGCTTAGCTGATTTTTGTCTTTCTCCCTAATAGATGAATTTAGAATGTATGTTTTCCTCCAAGATCTGCATTCTCTGAATTGTACAAAGCTGTTTTTAAAAACCGTGAACTCATAAGTAATTTGGAAGTAAATTTCTGAATATATGAGACTTTTAAAGTTACAAATATGCTTACTAATTTCTAGCATAGCTGTTTTGTGTGCAAGTGGCATGCAGTATGTACTTCTAATCTTTTTTTTTTAGGTTTTTTTTTTTATTATTATACTTTAGGTTTTAGGGTACATGTGCACAATGTGCAGGTTTGTTACATATGTATCCATGTGCCATGTTGTTTTGCTGCATCCATTAACTCGTCATTTAGCATTAGGTATATCTCCTAATGCTGTCCCTCCCCCCTCCCCCCACCCCACAACAGTCCCCCAAGTGTGATGTTCCTCTTCCTGTGTCCATGAGATCTCATAGTTCAATTCCCACCTATGAGTGAGAACATGCGGTGTTTGGTTTTTTGTCCTTGCGATAGTTTACTGAGAATGATGTTTTCCAGTTTCATCCATGTCCCTACAAAGGACATGAACTCATCATTTTTTGTGGCTGCATAGTATTCCATGGTGTAGGTGTGCCACATTTTCTTAATCCAGTCTATCGTTGTTGGACATTTGGGTTGGTTCCAAGTCTTTGCTATTGTGAATAGTTCTGCAATAAACATACGTGTGCATGTGTCTTTATAGCAGCATGATTTATAGTCCTTTGGCTGTATACCCAGTAATGGGATGGCTGGGTCAAATGGTATTTCTAGGTCTAGATCCCTGAGGAATCACCACACTGACTTCCACAATGGTTGAACTAGTTTACAGTCCCACCAACAGTGTAAAAGTGTTCCTATTTCTCCACATCCTCTCCAGCACCTGTTGTTTCCTGACTTTTTAATGATGGCTATTCTAACTGGTGTGAGATGGTATCTCACTGTGGTTTTGATTTGCATTTCTCTGATGGCCAGTGATGATGAGCATTTTTTCATGTGTTTTTTGGCTGCATAAATGTCTTCTTTTGAGAAGTGTCTGTTCATGTCCTTCGCCCACTTTTTGATGGGGTTGTTTGTTTTTTTCTTGTAAATTTGTTTGAGTTCATTGTAGATTCTGGATATTAGCCCTTTGTCAGATGAGTAGGTTGCAAAAATTTTCTCCCATTCTGTAGGTTGCCTGTTCACTCTGATGGTAGTTTCTTTTGCTGTGCAGAAGCTCTTTAGTTTAATGAGATCCCATTTGTCAATTTTGGCTTTTGTTGCCATTGCTTTTGGTGTTTTAGACATGAAGTCCTTGCCCACGCCTATGTCCTGAATGGTATTGCCTAGGTTTTCTTATAGGATTTTAATGGTTTTAGGTCTAACATGTAAGTCTTTAATCCATCTTGAATTAATTTTTGTATAAGGTGTAAGGAAGGGATCCAGTTTCAGCTTTCTACATATGGCTAGCCAGTTTTCCCAGCACCATTTATTAAATAGGGAATCCTTTCCCCATTTCTTGTTTTTGTCAGGTTTGTCAAAGATCAGATAGTTGTAGCTATGCGGCATCATTTCTGAGGGCTCTGTTCTGTTCCATTGATCTATGTCTCTGTTGTGGTACCAGTACCATGCTGTTTTGGTTACTGTAGCCTTGTAGTATAGTTTGAAGTCAGGTAGCGTGATGCCTCCAGCTTTGTTCTTTTGGCTTAGGATTGACTTGGC